>NW_013952580.1:174186-185923 GCF_001266775.1 Austrofundulus limnaeus | reverse complement strand
GCACTAACTCAAATATTTAGGTCCACTAATCCTAAAGCACTAACTCAAATATTTAGGTCCACTAATCTTAAAGCACTAACGCAGTGAAAAATTTATAGCAAAAGATAATTCTAAAACACTAATACACTTGACCCCCTGGAACATAGTTCAAAGTTAACATGCGACTATATTTACTGTCAATATATCACCATGTGGATAAGTGACACTCATGTGAACAAAGTGTGTGAAAGCTTTCACCTTTAGCTGTTAACAATAATGTTGATCAGTAACATTTAAAAACCTCAGTTAGTAGCAAAAGCCCTAAAGCACTAATCAGGAAATTAGTTCCCCTATTAGTGCTTTAGGGGGCCTGTGCCCACCTCTGCTAATTATTATGACTGTGCAATATTCGTACAATATTTGCCTCCTTCCTAAGATCCTCAGATTTTTTTTACTCTTTAGCATACAAAAAAAGTTAATATATACAGTGTAAATTTACATAAGGCCTAAAGTAGAGAATCAGTTATAAAACCAAAACAGTAGCCTGTCTCATGTAATGTGTTTCTTTATTGGCTCCATAAGAAGAACTGTTAGAGGAGTTGAAAAGTGGATTTCACAAAGATGGCAAAGAAATTATGWGGAAAAAAAACTGTGGGTTTGGGTTCAGCACTTCTCTGATTCAGCTATAAAACAGATGGGCAGGATTAAGAACTGGCAGTGAGGCTTTCAGTGGAAAATTATAGTCTTTGGCTCAAAACAACACATTGTTACAAAGAAACATGAACATTGTGTTTGCATGTTTGGAGCACATGCTGGATTAGATTAGATCATGTTCAATTAATTTTTTTTCAGTTTTGGTGTTTAAGGGCTCTAAGATGTGAGGCTAGAAGTAAAACTTTCAGTTAAAACTATAAAAAATGACTATTTTGAGTTATTTGTGGGATTTGACTTTGACTTACAATTTGTTTTTAATAAACAAGTTGGATCCTCAGGTTCTGTTTTACTGTAGTCTACTTGGAGATGTTGATGAATTGTTAAAACAAAGACATGAAGACATACTGATTTTCAATTGGCAAAGATTTTAGCCTATCCAGTGATGWATGATTTTGTGTGAGTCAGCTTTGCTTGCTAAGATTTCACCCTGAAACGTCTTAAAGGAGTAAGTAATTTTGCTGCAAATGACACATATCAGAAGGTCAACCTGTAATGTCACCATATCATCCCCATGTGCAGCAGTTCCAACAGATTATCACGCTGCCACGCAGGATCAAATTAGGAGACCAGCGTTAATCGTTTCCAGAAGAGTAACGATCCGTTTCTTTATCACATCTTCTCCTCCACATCTTTATCTCACTGCCTGAAAAGCTCTGCAGACCTGAAAGTGTCTTTTTCATAGGGCTAAAAAAACACATTTTAAAACTTTTTATTAACATCTGTTTGACACATCCCTCATTTTGTCTTATTTTTATCATCCCCACAGCAACCTGGACATAAACGAGCTCTCGGGTGAGTTTGCGTTTTGTTTTATTTTATCATCATTGCTATTAAAACCTTCGAAACAGATACGTTTTAAAAGTGTATATTTATTTAATATTGTTTGATGCTTATCTGAACGGAATTATGAGACTAGAGCTAAACTACACTGCATCAAGCTGTTTTGTGCTTAACACCACCAATCAGTGCTAAATCAGACAGACTGGTCTTGTTTTTCTCTAACAGAGTATTTCACTCCACATCTGGGAGAGTATGTTAATGTTCTGTCTGCACTGGAAAAGCTGAATGTGTCCATTTTAAAGGCCATGGATAAAACCAAGGAGGTAGGTGATGATCTCTTTCAGCATTTTTGGTCAAATTGAATTAAAGACTTAATAACAATATTAGTAAGTTCATAAGCATTGTCCATCGCTTGTCCAAACATTTTATTAGCACCTTTAGTCAATTCAAAACCCCCTTTTATCACTTGTTGTAATGATAAAAAAAATGTCCAGCGTGACTGCCTAGGTTTACTGTTAGCTCTGCTTGACTTTATTTATTATACGCTGCCAAATATAAAGTCAAGAAATCCTTATAATAAAAAAAAAGCCATTTTAACAACACATTTAATGTGAGAAACTTGGCAACTGTTTGTATTTGTGAATCACTGGTGTGTAAAAAGAAGGGAAAGCAATTTATCCTCAACAGAGCTGCAACATTCAGAGGTAAAATGTGTGAAATGCACAATTCTCCAGCGCCTAAAAACAACTTGCAATTTTATGTCATTGAATGAAGGCAAATTCTGCTGATTTATTCGAAGCAGCTTCTTACCAATATACTAGTATCAAGGTGACAGGTGCCAGGTTGTGTCAAATGACAGAAGATATGATCCGTTATTAAGTTTTAAACAGAAAACACAGCTAAGCTACAAGTTATTCTCTTGTTCTAAAGCAGATTTTTAATCATCTCAATAATCAGAATAAACGGTGTAATTTTGTGAACGTTAGCGGTTAACTCGTGAGGATGTTTTTGTAAGAACTCTGCRTTACTTCAGTGGGAAAAACTTGGGAGTTCACACCCACCCACTTGTATCTGGTTTTAGATCCGCCCAAAGTCAGAACAAAAGGACTTTTAGATGTATTTGTTCCTATTTTCATTTCCTCAAATAGCCTGATTTAGTTTGTCTTGTTGAGCGTTTATTCAGTTAATAGGAACTCTGTAAATAATACTCATAATTTGTTGTTATTTATTCATCAACGGTTTATCTTATATATTTTTTAGCTTGTATTAGCAAAGCTTGTTTTGGATTCCTTGAGCGCTTAAAGATGACGTCGTTCATTTTTAAACCGAAGGTAAAGCACATTTACTTYGTTGCAGTTCTTAGTAAATTTTTTWAAATMATTTTTCTTTTAWTTCATTACAAACATAAAAACGACACTTTTACTTYAAAWTTTAACACCTTGTTCCTCTCTAAAAATTYAAATATGACCAGAACTCATCACGAAAGGAGTAAAAAACAAAGTGTTGAATTGACTTAACCAAGTTATGTTTACTGGTTTCACCCAATTCAGGTSAGTGGAGCCAGTTTGGTTGAGTATATTCAACACTTCATTTCTCAGAGTGTGCAAAAGTACTTTTGCTTTCCYGATTMTTAGMAGTATGACCTTTACCTAAGTGATTTTCTTATCAGTGAATTTTTTTTTTACCAAAGTCGTTTAATGTAAAGTTATTTTTACGTTTACATAGTAATTTTTTCAAGTACTTTATGCACCTCTGTTCTCTGATTCTGAAGAACAGGCAAACGTTCAAGCAATGAGTAGGATTTCATTTCCACAGACAATGAATTTGTGCAAAATGTTATATTTCAACAAGTCRGTAAAGCTGCCGGAGCGCTGCATGAAACATGGTTGTCTGACGCAAACTGCCATGACCTCACCAGCAGCAGAATAAGCAGCCAGAGGTGATCATCTACCCAGCAAAAGAAAAACACAAACTCCTCACATTCGTATGRAACAGAAGTGTAAACAAATAATCTGATTCACTGGCTGCTGCTGTAAATTTATCCATTACCTTTAACCTTCAGATGGTTGTGGGAGGCTTGAGCCTGTCCCGTTTCACAGCCGGTGACAGGTGCATTACCACCAGCTAACTAAAAGACGTGGCTAAACCCACACTGATGTTTACCACTGCAGCGCTGTTCAGCCCCGCAGCTCTGAATGTCATGTAAGATTAACAGAATAAATGCAAAATGTCACCATCTACTCAGAATATAAATGCAGTTTGTTAATCTATCATGGGTTTGGTAATGCTTTAGCTTTCAAATGCAAATCAGCTTCATGTGGGAGCAAAAATGCACAGAAATAGCATTGACTGCATCATCAACTGAAATAATTTCAGTTTTTTAAAGGGGACATATCATGCAAAGTCCACCTTTTTAACCATTAAATGCATTTTGTTGTGTACTTGGAGTCTCCAGGAGTGCAGAAAAGTTGAATTTAGTCTCTCCTGGTGCTGTGCAGAAACCTTTAAATCCTGTTTGTTTCGTATTTTTCACAGTTTTTTTTCATATAGTTGTAAGCCTCTCCATCAAATTGGAATGGACCGCTCTGGAAGCTGGACAAGTGGGGCGTAAAGTGTCTCTTTTGCGTTTAAAGAGACAGCCTCAAAACAAGTTGATCTGAGATAGGCTTCAGAAAAAGGGTGAAAGAGGGGCTTGTGGAGTTACAACAAGGAGGAATTCCTTTAAATCCTTTCCGTAGGTTTTTCATTTTCATAAACATGAGAAGAAAACTTTTGTTCTAAAAACTTTTCTGCAGCTTGGTTTACTTTTTGTGATTTAATGAGACTCAGTATCTCATCATGCAATCCTTTTGATTAGGGCTGAACACTGACTACTCGGTGAGATTTTGTGAGGGATTTACGGGAGAAGCCGGGTTGTAATCATGCTGATTAAGGTGCGCGCAGAAAAGCTTAGCGTCACCAAACTTTTGCAAAGATTTAATCATGAACTAATAACTATTCTTGAGTAATCTGCTGTTATTTTTTRAAGTTAAGCCTGCTGGTGGATTGTTTCTAATTGGGCAGAAGTTTGAGAGCCAGCTGAAGCGTGTGATCATCAGACCGGTGTTTCGATGTTGTAATAAGGTTGTTTTCTGCAACTTACTGTATTTTCATTGGAAAACACAAGTATTTATTGTGGCCCCACTCCTTCCTATGAGCTGTCCAACTTATCTGACCTCTAAATAAATGCTGAAGAGCCCTGTTGTTATAAATTATCATTTATTCTATTTCACGCTGATTCCATTATTTACTTTGGGGTTTATGTGTGTGCTTTTTTACACCTTTAGCTGCTCTCTCTGCCTTCTCCAACAGTGTCTCTCCGACTGTCTGTTTTCCCTTTTCTATATCAAACATGTCTTCCTACGGCTCATGCATTTTTCATGTTGCTGTTACTTGGCAAGAAAGCTTTATTTGCTCTGAAGTAGAGTTTTCTTTTCTTCTTAGGTCTGTTAGATATCAGTAAAGAAACTGCTCCACTAGCTGATCCTATAGCGCTGCTAGGATGATGTCAAATGTCTTTAGGCATATATTGTAGCTATATGGGAATCTGAAATGATTTATGATGCCTGGAAGTATAAAAAACACACACTGATGAAATCCACAGACCATTGATTTTGATATATTTTCTGCACTGATGTGTTGCAGTGAGATAAAGACATATTCACTTGATTGTCTGCAGCAATAAAAAAAACAGAAGAGAAGCAAAGAAAAAACCTAAATGATGCTCTAAAATTGAGCATAAACAAATTTTGTGTCTGTTTTAAATGTTTTCTCCTTGTTTTTGTTCAGTTCTATTTGTTGCACCACAGGGTGCTTCTTGTGAAAATGAGGAGTTGAAACACGGTGCTGAAAATATTGTAGGTACAGTCAGTGAGACAGATTGCTGTTATTGTACGTGCTTTTGATTTATCATTGTAAGAATAATATGTGTGTTCTCCTCGTGTCATCATTATCCAAGACAGGGTCAGTGTTTTTTTTTAACGTTGCTGGCTAATTTTGTTTGTTTTCCTACCCTGCTGTAAAACCRTAMTTTTAACAGAAGTACCTGTCTGAAATATCACTCTAATACCATGTTTCATCATTCTTTTGGGTCAATGAAAGCCACTGGTTCAGTGATGGGAAGCTTAAATGATGGAAGGGGCCACAATATTTTGTGGACAATACCAAAGGGCCACATACTGTAGCTGCTTTTATGGATTGGTTATTCAAAGATAGATAATGTTAAGGAGGAGAAGGTGCTTATTGTTTAATTGGTTATTGGTTCGTGGTGTTCCCTGGACATATATATATATACATGATGTAGTGTTTTGAGAGATTAAGCCAGTTGATTCATGTTTTCAGGTTTTCAAGTCAATGTTCCTTGTTTGTGAGGCTTGCGCTGGCTTTTAATTTTAATTGATTTTTTGTTTATTTAATTATGTTTTAGTTTTGATATATTTGTTTTGTTGGTTGTATTGATTATATTTCATTTTTGTATGTTGGGCCCCAGGAAGAGTAGTTTCTACCTCGGCAGAGACTAATGGGGACCTGTTAATAAATAAAAATAAAAATTGCGCTACACTGCTATTTATGTATGTGTAGGTTTATTAACACACAATGCAGTAACTTAACATATTTCTTGCTGAAATACATGTATAACAGTTGTACCTTTGTTTCATAAAAAATAAATATAAAACATCTGAAGCAAACAAAATAAACACTTACCTTAACGAGCTGAAGTGCAACGGCATAAGATGCCTCGAGTGCAGACTTCTGCGTGGTTGTGGTAAAAAGTTGCTGTTGTTTTTGTACGTTTTGAGGTTGTTTACAACAGCAGCCCTCGGGCTGTGACTTCAGTAAACTTCTCATATTTAGCTTTGTGCAACATCATGTAGCGGTAGCTTATACTAAAATCCTTCATGGCAGATGGCGTCTCTAAGCAGACTAAACACAGGTTTGCCTTAAAATCCTGTGAACAGATTTCGCCTGAAACATGCATTTTTATCTGTACAGTTTTCTTTCCTACATTCTTAGCCATGGCTGAATGTCTCTTCCTCATTGGTAGAGGGGATGTGTGCGAGAGCAGGCGCCATCTAGTGGCAAACTTTGTCAATAAAACCAATCCAGTGCCACTGAGGCACTTCGATACCTTTTTGTAATTTTCAAAAATTATTCTTAGAGCTGMTTTTGGGACACCAAATGTCCATCCCTGCTCTGGTTTCAAATACAGGAAACATTCTCACAGCAAAATCAAACATGTTTAACTATATGTGAAGTGTCTCTTTWTATGTTTCACTTGAATAAAGAAGCAGGTGAGCTGTTTGGTTTAATGTTTACTCTTCTTCTCTCACTGCAGGAGTATCAGGGTTCGTCAGTCCTGGGTCAGTTTGTGACACGGTTCCTGCTGAGGGAAACCTCCACCCAGCTTCAGTCTCTCCAGTCCTCTCTAGATTGTGCCATGGAGGCGGTTCATGACCACGGCAGCACAGGGARGAGGGTTCTGAAGACGCCAGAGGACCTGCCGATCCAGAGAGCGACCAAGAGGCCCAGCAGACGCATCCAGAAGAACATGTGTCTCTCCCCCACAGACCCCTACTCCGGCATGCTCACTACAGGTACTTTTCAGGAAAATCAAACTGTTAAAAAACGTTTTTTTAAAACAAAATATGAATAAACTTCTGGGTTAGATCGCTCTGTAAAGAATTTATTTAATTCTCTGACTCGTAACTTACTTCTGTTTCTGGGGTCAGGGGTCAGCGTGGAGCCGGACAATCACTGGGGCTCCCAGATCAACCAGCTGGAGCAGCTTGTAGACAAAATGGAGTGTGAGGTTTGTAAATAATTGTCTGTTTTGTATGGTTTGAATTTCCGGCGATGTCGAACGTTTCTTTCCAAGAAGACAAATAAACTGCGTTGCTATGCGTTTSTACTGAAGAAGGCTTTACGTGTTAAAAACAAATCCCACTTGAGCCAGTTTAATTGGCCACATTACTGGTGTGATATTAGGAAGCTGTAGTCAGTTTTCCAGAAAGACATTTGTTTTCAGCTGAATGTTTTGAGAGAGAGAGAGAGAGAGAGAGAGAGAGAGAGAGGTTTTACTTGCAGCTGTGTTTTTACAAGAGAAAAAAGTTAATTAAGCTGTGTGAGCCACACTCAGGGTTTGCTGATGCAAAATTTACCCTCTGGCAAGAAAAAAACATCCATGCTAATTAGTTCAAAATGCAAAATCAAACTGTGATAAACAGTGAAAATCACACAAAAAGTATTATCCTSTGACTGTGGAAGGTACTCAATTTAACACTAAGAACAACATAGTGGCATTAAAATAAACTTGCGATTGAGCGAATAATTTCACCAAAAGCATATAGTTTTCCTAAATTCTAATAACCATCTAAAAATAATAGATAAGGTGTCCATTAGCTCTAAAACATTGCATTAATGCAAGTGAATTAGAGATGTCAGCCACAATGCAAAGAAGGGATTACAAGCTGTTGGACGTTTTGTGTAAAAATGATGAAAGCTGTAATGAAAAATTGATGCCCCCCCTTTTTCAGAGTCCACATCTTGAACCTCTTAAAGAAGACACGCTGGCAGGAACATATAAATCGGTGAGTCTAGCAGAAAGTTGCTTATTAAAATGTATGAATTTATTCAAATTACACCCTCAAATAGTAATTTCCTTTTTATGGCCAAAGAATATTTATCTTTTTTTTAATAAATGCAAACCTCTATAATATTCCAATTGGTTCAAATCTTTAGAATCATGTTTTTGAAGATACGCTAACGTTTTTAGCATCGTTATGTTTTATTGTCTTCAGAACATCCTTCTGGTTCAGAGGCAAATGTCTGTGAAGGAGCGCGATGTGGAGCAGTTTCATCAAGCTTTCAAAATCTACACCGATGCCACTGCCAGCCAGCTGAACAACCTTCAGTATGTTCTCTTTATGCCTTTTCTCTATGTTTTTTTTCCTGCCTTTTTTGATGTTTTTGCCTCTGGATCTCTGCATGTGTTTGAAATTGCTACAATTTCCCGAGACGTGCCACTGATCATTCACACTGCCATCTTTTTTCTCYCCCTCTCCTCCTGATTCCTCTGTCTATTTTTATTGTTCGCAGTGTCTCGGTCCAGAACCTGCCAGACAGATCATGCTTCATCATGTACGAGTTTTGGCAGGACCGTCTCTCCTGGATGAGGTACGCCTCTCTGGCACGCTTTGTTGCRCGTCGCAGCGGAACAACATGCGTGGAGATTTGCGCCGCTCAGCCAACGTGTGCCCAGGACACAGAGCTGCTTTCAAACTCTCTTTGAAGTGCRCTGAAAGAAATTTATCTCTGCTTTTCCTCAGCTATCTGCAGTCGTCCGTCAGCAAGACTTTCCAGCGCTGCATTAGTGACTCGCTGGAGGAACCAGAAATCGTTTCCACAATGCTTCTCCCAGGTAGGAAACCGATAATTAAAGAGGCAATTTAAACTAAATTAAAGCTGTAAATGTAATGCTTATAATTACTTATAGATTATTAACAATTATTAGTTGGTTTGAGAATAAAAAGTGGCGTYATACGTTTTATTTTACAGCTTCTTGGTGGATCATGAACAACAACTGATGGAGAGAAACATCTGCATTAAAACACACTGAAAGCAGAAGAAGAAGCTAATATAACTTTTTTCCTGACTTGAAATCAATCTCTTTTTTTTTCTTGTGGCATGACTGGGATTGTTTTAGCACAGTTTTACTTCATAAAGAAGTGTCTGTTAAAATTTGTCCGTGTTAGCATTGAATCAAAGAAGAACCATAAATTAACTGTGCTGTCCTTTTCCAATWATCGACACTTTTTATGCTTCTCGCTTAATGAAAGCACAAACATTTCTTAGTGCTAGTGTGTTTCTCAAAGCTTTAGGCCCATCCACATGGGAACAATTTTTGTTTATGTAATAWTTTTTTTTTATTGTTTCAGCCTTGCATCCATGTGAAATGGCGTTTTAGGAGCCCCTAATGGTATTTTTCTAGACTAGGTTTCAATGTGGAAAAGGATTTTGGGTGCTGAAAGTACAGCAGTGTGATAAGAACTAGAATTAACATGATGCAACAGCTGGAAAAAGAATGTGTATTTTAATTTATAGTTAAAGTAGAAATWGCACTTTGTAGTTTTTGCTCTTGTATTTGCCACCCTCATTTTTTCCCTTGTGTTAACGGTTCAAACCACAGACTGTACAGTAAAATACATGGAGTCTATGGTTTCATTGTGCATGCTCCATGCCTTGTTTCCTGTTTCTGATGCTTTTTTTTTTTTGGTTGCATTGCAGTGCCACATACAGGCCTAGCATAGGTACTACAGCATCATGAATAGTTTTCTAAGTATTCGGGTGGAATGACGTGTTATTTATGAGAGTATTGTTAGAAAACAAGAACAAAGATTGTTTTGAAGGAAAAATTATATATAGTTTCTGTGTGGACAAAGCCTAATTCTGAAAGTAGATGCATTGATAGCAATATCACAATAACTGAAACAGAAATAAAATCTCATCTGTACATTCTTTTTAGCAGAGATGAAAACAGAAACTGTGCTTGGGTGGAAGTTTCCTTATGTTTCTCCTGTGCTGATGTGATCTGTCGCTCCTTAAAATTGTGAAATAGTCGTCAAATAGAACAATATCCTATCTAATAATTCTTATTTATTTATTTGATTTTATTTTTTTGGCAAAGAGTGTGTTTGAATGGGATGATGCTTGATGTAAACTTAGCACAAAAAGAAAGAAAATCTGATAGATTATTTCTTTGTTGTAACAAAGCTTCTTGGCAATAAATCGTTTACAGGGCACCTGATCGGCAGCACTTGGGGGTAATAGAAACTCAAAACAAGTGTCTATACTATAGTAACAGTAAAATAAGCTGTTTGGCAGAGAAGATTTGGGAATTTTTTCATGTGTGCAACCCACATACTCAGCTCTGCTGCTCATCCCACAAAGGCATGTTCCTTACAAATGTGGCACCATTTAAAAATAAATTTAACAGGCTTACCAATGATATAAGATTTATGACCAGGAAGCATTGTTACAAAAAAGAAAAAATTGACCAAACATTTCTTTGTTTATGCTAAGTTTAGATATAGATATATAGATATAATAAGCTAAACAAATGAACTCACTTCTGTACAATATTAGAGTATGTGTGTTACAGATTAGTTGACTGCAACTTCCTAAACTTTCTCCAACAGCCTGATTGCACTTGTATTTGTTATTTTTTCTAAGTCAAAGATAAAGAAATAGTTTATTTATCCAGCTTTTATTTGATTTTGACCTTTAAGCTCATAAGGATGATGTGCTTGGTGGTAAATGTTAGTTATTTTAGGTTCTGCTGCCTTATTTGGCTGGTTGATGACRTACAATGCCAATGAAATCTGCACTATTCAAGATGTTATTGCTTTCTTGAAATGAAAAAAAAAAAGGTTTCTGTCTGCTTGACATAAACACTTTATATTTTCTTCACAGATGTTGGATAGGCATTGTTAATTTTCCAAAAATAGCCATTTAAATAATCTGAATTTGTGGGGGATGGGATAGTACTACACACTAAAAAGTATTACATAGTTGTTGGATAATTATGCTCTGTAGTTGCAGTTTCAGCATCTGTGTCACTCATGCACTTTAGATGAGAAAAATATGGATTTTAATGTTATGAACAGAAATTTATTGTTGATTGTTTTTAATTTTTTTGTAGAGATATAGAGAATCAGCTGCTGTTATAAAAACTATGATTTGCACTAAAGTGCAGAGACATTAGTGAACCCAATAATTGTGCAGTTTGTCTGTACTGTTCAATATTAAACTCAAAAGCCATTATTCTACATTTGTAGTGAAGAACCAGTTTAACTGTTGATTACACACAAATTGTAGTTTAAATTTATGAACTAGGCAGGATTTTTTTTAAAGAAGCCCTGTTAAGATGAAGCTGTAGGACTGATGTGATTGTGAAACACTGGTAGATGTACAATAAATCTAAAAATATGAGGACCGAATGTTTTCACCTTGTCTTTAAAGTGTTTATCATTTCTTTTATGTGTGATATAAAGTTGTAATGTGGATGTTTAGCCTTTTTTTGGGCATGAATTAATGTTTGACATGTTGATGACAATAAAAATGTGCAATACTTAATTATTAGAAAGTATTTTATGTCAATATTGGGGATTATGGGGCTGTGTCTTACCTGATATCTTATGATCAGCTCACACTTGGAGCATATATATAT
>NW_013952580.1:168688-173007 GCF_001266775.1 Austrofundulus limnaeus | reverse complement strand
TAAGTAAGTAAGTAAGTAAGAAAGTAAGTAAACTTTATTTCTATAGCACCTTTCACAGATACAAACATCACAAAGTGCTTAACAGAGAGCAAAATAACTAAAAATAAAACAGATCACAAATATAAAAAAACAACAAATAAAACACAATAAAAAGCACATTAACTAAAAGCCTGTCTGAATAAAAATATCTTAAGATGTTTCTTAAAAGAGTCAGAAGAATCTGAACAGCGAAGTTATGCAGAATCTGAAAACAACGTTATGCAGAATCCTATGAAAGTAGCTCAGAGTATGTGTTGTAAATGACTCTCAGCTACTACCACACCAAAGTTAGTCTCACCATCTGTGAAAATGGCTGAGTTATAGTAATTTGTGTGTTTTAACGTCAACTGACTGTGACGGCCATTTTGAATTGGGTTGACTCCAAAAGGTCCTTGTAGATGTACATTCAGTGATTACATTCTGGGAGTTTCTTGAAAATGTGTCTGGTTGTTCATAATATATTTTGCTAACAGAAAAACATTGCTGAATCCAGTTGACGGCAACATTTTAAACAAAGCCATTAAATAATCTGTTAGCCCTCAAAATATCTTCATTGGGGATCAGTCTCAGATAGCTACTGCCAAATCAAATTTAAGCTCAATTTATTTAATAATGATTGAGTTATATTCATGTTTTGTGTTTTTATAAGATCTCTTGGCTGTAGTAGGTCAGGTTGAGACCAAAAGTTAATCAGCTGCAGATGTACATCCAATGATTATTTTATGCAAGTTTCACTGAAATCCATCTGGTGGTTCAGGTGATATTTTGCCAACAGACATCCAGAAACATGCACACACAAACATTATCACCTGCCTGGTTGGCCATGAAAATAACTGAGCAGATTCTTATGTGGTGGATTGGAGAGATAATTTATCAAACTGTGCTATATTTTAATTAACCTGTAATCAGATGCTGTTTGATGTTTAGGAGCGAAATGTAAACAAGGCATCGAGTAGGAGCTTCTGTGCTTGAGCAGCTGCTTATTAATTATCATTTGGTTGATAGAACAGTCAAAGATGGGGGKGGGGGGGGTCAGGTAATAAAGAACAACAGGGTGAATTACAAGAAAGAAAATCGAAACAAGAAGAAGTGTTGTGTGAAGAGAGACAACGACACTGTCAGAGGAGAATCGAGGTCAGCTATCGAGGTGCATCGATGCTGAAAGAAAGCAAACTGAAGTGGAAAGCTTGTGCTCTGATTTTCCTCAAAAACACACAAATACACACACAAGTAGCCAAATTTGTGGCTAGCCACAGAGTGACAAAATACACACTGTATTTTCCAGGCCTGTTGATCAGCCAGAGCTTATCGACAGCCTGAAGCAGAAAAAGTATTTCTGGCATTAGACTGTGTTTGATCTGTTCTATCAGACAGGCTCTGCTGAGTCTGAGTCCTCTTACTTTCAGAGGTCACATTTACTGCAACACCAGCTGTAAATAAATGGAAAAATGATGTGCAAGCTCACAGCCCAACCAAAAGAGAGAAAAATTATTTATGAGATTAATTTATACGGAAAATAAATGTGTTTAATTTTATAATATTTAAGAACATTTGTTGCATTGCATTTAATAAGAGTATATTAAAACTAAAAAAAATCTTTTTAAATATTTATACAATTAATTAATTAATTAATAAAAAAAATGACAAAATATTTTAAATGAAAGGACTAATATGAAAAGTGTGGGAGGAGAGTAGTCTGAATTGGGTTCTGGAGCGATGCTCCACCTCACACATCGCACTCATTCTGCCAGCCGCGAGTGATTCCAAGCCCRCGTGCACCGCATTCACCAGCGGACGCTGAGAAACGGCGCCCGCTAGCTTCTTCTGCGAGTTCGTGCACGCCCTGGCCAATTCTTTCTGTTCGCTCGCTCACCCGAATCAGGTGATACCCTGCAAGGGTAACCATTGGCTCCTGTCTCAGACCTTCCCCGAGGTGATTGGTTGAGTGACGAGCACTCAGTTTGTGACCTCTACAGTGAGCTTCCTCCCACAAGTGCTCCACGACAAACTGCTTTATAAAATACGACTCATGTTTCACCATTCTCACTTACGGTGCAGAACAAGCTTATAATTAAAATGTGTTAAAAAATAAGAAAAGAAACAGTGATAAAGCTTCTAAACTAAATCATTTGTCGTACGCTTGAAACAAAAGGAAAAAAATAAGAATCGTGATTTTAAAGATCCCAATGCATTCTGGGATATAATGCGTCATCGCTCTGACGCATTATATCGCCAAATAAATAACATTTAATTCCAGTGAACTGTGGTTTGGAGGCCTCCGCTTTTCGAAAGCTTCTGAGGTATTTTGCTCGTTGTTTATTTTTTGTAGTTTATGATAATTTTAGAAACAACATTTTTAAAATATCAGTGAATTCCCTCAAAACTATTATTATGTTAGGCGTTTGAAGAGGCAGAGATGAAGGAACGTAAACGCTGAAAACAAATATAAGCTATATTTATAAAAACGTAGCTACAAAGGAGCGATATTGCTCCAGATCCATCTTGTTAAAAGTTCCAGTTATTATGGTCATGTGGTAAATTTCCCACAATGCCTCACGGTTTTGAACTACTTTTGTGTACCTTTTTCGATTAAAAAGAACAAAATATTGTTTTAAAACTATAGACACCTTTTTAGTTTTTGTTTTGTTTTGCCGTTTTAACAATTCAGTTGTAAAAGTCAATTTAAAACACCATAATCGTAAGTATCTGCGTGTCAACCCTCTATAAAYACAACGCTGCTCCAAGTGCACATCCGGGCATTTAGAAGGTTTGCACTCTGGGCTACAAACTGGGAACCTGGTTTCTCTCTCATTGCCCAGGGGAAAGTCCCCGGACCCGTGGCAGAAAGTGCCCTGGTTGAATCCAGCAAGGAGTCGTGCTCCACCACCCCGAGCCAAGACGCTCACATGAGCAGAGCTCAGTGTGCACAACTCCGGTTTGTCAGCACATTATAGCCATGCAAGCGTGCYAAGATGCTTCAACACAACGGGGCTCATTCTCTGAATGTCCACTTTTTTTACTGTGAAATTTCAAGGAAAATTATCTAAATGATTTTCATGGAAAAAAATTACTTGAAAAATATTTTTTWAAAAATTACATGATAAATGGTAAAAAAAATGTCATGGATTTCTACGGAACAATGTTGTCAAATGTCATAAAACCTGATTATCCCACATGTTTTTAAGAGATAATCATGAAACTTTCAACAAACGAATCTTCTAATTATATAATAATGTAATATAATTCTTCTAATTATATAATAATGTAATATAACAATAACAATATTATGTTGATCGGAATAATAATAAAAAAAGTTATTTACCCCAACAATTCCTATTTCAACTACTGGAAATTATATTGTTAATCCCATAGTATTACACTTTGCTGGTGGAAAAACACAAACCAATTAGGTTGTTATATTAAAAACATTTTTTTTTTCACCTTCAGAAAAGTCAAATATTCTATGTTGGAGAAAAATGTCTAAAATTTGCCACAGCGAACAGCTGGATGACAATAGGAATTCTTGGTGTTTGCTTATGATCAATGCAAACTCATATTATTCCGCCAAGTTGTTGTTTTTTTTTTCTTTCAGCATGGATGTTCCTTCTGCAGTGGTCACCACACAAAGTGAACTCTGGATGTGCTCCCTTCACAGACCACCGAGTTACAGTACAGTAYGGTTTGCATATCTACTTAGTCAGAAACTTAATTATAGGGTCTTCTGGGGTCTTACGTTTAATGACTTTTTCGAAAAATATATATTATTGTCTTTTTTTTAAGTGAACAATTTAGACGTGCTTAGATCGCCATCTTGTGGTTAGAAATTGAACATGCAMCCTGGGCATCCTCAACATAGGCAAACATATTTTAGTGTTGACTGAATTATTTTTGTCATTTTTATTGTGACATTGTACTAAAAGCTGCCTATTTAAGGTAGGGATTATAAAAATAAACACAGCCGTTTTATGTTTTCAATTTTAACACACTCTTTGTAGACCTACTTGTTTTCTGTTAAATAGTACTTACTGCACATTTGATTTATCACATATAGATCAATGTGTCTATTCATGTCCTTATAGGGTTGTTTTAAAACCCCATAAGCACTGTCATTGTTTTCCAACATGACACATGTGTGTCCATTTACTTTGGTTTCACATGTCTGAGAACAAAGATTCTCTGCTGTGCTGGTACCACTAGAGGGAGTAACATCCCTGCATCCACCTGCATCCATCCCTGAACACACACACACACACACACACACACACACACACACACACACA
>NW_013952580.1:157241-168510 GCF_001266775.1 Austrofundulus limnaeus | reverse complement strand
ACACACACACACACACACACACACACACACACAGACAAGCACACACTGTACCACAGGATTAGGCAGTGCACGTAAAGCTTATAGAATCACGTGACTGTCCCTCCAAACGGTTCCTTCTTCTAACCTACTTCCTCCTTTGAGCTATCCCATAATTCCACAGGAGCTGGCGTAGGCGCACACAGCAGCAGCATCACACAGGTTCAGCTCCTCCCTGCTGCGTGCTGGGAGGAAGGGAGGGGGAGCCAAATAGGATCAGGGTCAGATGGATTCTAGAGTGACGGTGGCAGTGTGTGCAAATGAGGAGAGGAGTGTGCGCGTGTGTGTGTGTGTGCGTTTGAGCGAGAGAGGGAGGGGGAGAGGAGAAATCAGGGTGGGTGGGGTGTGTGTGTGTGTGTGCGTATGACAGGCAGACAGTAAACCCAGGCAGGAGTGGACATAAGAAGAGGAGGAGAGGAGAAGTGGGGTGGGCGAGGAGAGGCAAACGGACCATTCGAGGGGACTCGGAGTAAAAGAAGGAGAAGATGGCTGAGCCGGAGTTGAAGCTGAGAAGCAGCCGGGAGAGCGTGGCTAAGGCAGAGGTGAGCCAGCAGAAGATGGAGGGTAAGTACAGCTCACACGCCTGTAAACACATGGTGCAGAGCTGCATTATTCCACCGTGCGCTCTGATGCAACCCTGCCTGATGCAAGACTCGAACTGCAGACTTAATGAATTGTGCGATGACTTGTGTGTGATGCTAACAGGTCAAAGCCATTTCATGATATGTGAAATAAGAACAGAACAGAAAAAAAAGTTGCATCACAGTGTAATTCTTGTAAAACTGGTTTAAAAATGGATCTGAACAACCTTATTTTTYTGTCTGCCTCATCGTGAGCGGAGTTTTAGTGAATAAGAATTAAAAGAAACGTGCATTGATCTCCATCATTCTTGTTGTACAGAACCAAACTCCAAGCAGGAAATTGTTGAGCACCCGGCGTCACCGTCGGCCCCCATAGCCCCCTCTGCCACGAGCCCCACCAGCAGCCTGCCCGCCAAGCCAGAAAAGATCGAGCTCAAACGCAGCATCACCCTCTTCAACGGCGTCGGCATGATCATCGGCACCATCATCGGCTCGGGAATCTTCGTCACCCCGACAGGCGTGGTGAAGGAGACCGGCTCCGCTGGCCTCTCGCTGATCGTCTGGTCCGCCTGCGGGGTGGTGTCCACCATGGGGGCCTTGTGCTACGCCGAGCTGGGCACGACCATCACCAAGTCCGGGGGCGACTACACGTACATCCTTGAGGTGTACGGGGAACTGGCGGCTTTTTTGAAGCTGTGGGTCGAGATGCTGATCATCCGGCCGTCGTCGCAGTACGTGGTGTCGCTGGTGTTCGCCACCTACCTCCTGAAGCCTCTGTACCCGAGCTGCGCCGTGCCGGACGGCGCCGCCAAGCTCATCGCCTGCCTGTGTCTTAGTGAGTAGACTTTTACAGAGCAGCTCCAGAAATGTTTTATCGTTTCGATCGTTCAGCTGCCTGCAGGTGAGTTTCTGATTTCACTCCCCTCTCTCACAGCCTCCCTGACATTTGTAAACTGCATCAGCGTGAGGGCGGCCACCAAGGTCCAGGACTTGTTCACAGCGTCCAAGCTGATAGCGCTGATCATCATCATCTTCTTTGGCTTCATCCAGATTTTCACAGGTTAGGGGCTGAACACTCAGACCTCAGACCGCCAGAGCCACTCTGTCTTAAAAATATACAGATATTGATCATTTTTTTGTTTTTGATTCAGAGTGTGACATATGTTTCMTTTTTGGAATACCTTATGATCAATTAATTGATATGTGTATACATACTTCAAGGCAGTTCAAAACTTTTAAAGTGGCATTCTTTGAAAACACTWAACTGTCAAAGAAAGTTCTTTAATCTTAGAGAAAAACAGTTTATTTGGTCTGAAATCCACTTAAATCTCAAACGTTTCATAGCGATTAATGCAAACACTATTTTATCACTCTTTGCATGACCATAACTTTTGTTCTAAATTTTTATTTATGTTTTATGATTTTGTGCAGCTGCAAATAACAGCTAATATTTCTACCAGAATAAGTCATGGATGGCTATATGCTGTATATGTAGCTGCAATAGGGTTGCAACGATGCAGAAAATTCATTATTCGGTTCAATACTTTCGTCTCACGSTTCGATATTTTTTTGATACAAAAAAGAGGTATTTCCATGCACTTTCTAACTTGTAATTTATTGAAATCAATTATAAACATTTGTTCAACGTCGAAACTAGAGTTTTTAAATTAAATGTTGCTGAAACAACAAGTTTCTCAGTGGATCTGCACTCGACAATGCAGCCTAGATAGAGTGGTCGAATGCAGATCCACTGATTCTTCAACACAGAGCATCTTCAGAAGATAAACTGATAAAATAAATTAAAAAAATATCTGTATTGTTCAATAAAAGTGTGTACTGAACCTAAAGCTCTGTATTGAACGGTTTGATACGGGTACATGTATTGTTGCACCCCTAATATATATATATATATAGTTGTTTTAAAATGGCAACAATCATCTTTGGTTTGGGTCCTGCAGCACTTCTAGTAAGAATATCATAATAACCTCACAGAAATGCAAAACTAATGGCTGTGTGAAGGTTTACAATGTAAGAATTAAACTCTTTTCTGCACACAATTGTTCAAAACACTATCTACAACAGGTAAGATATTAACTTTTCATGACATTTTCACAAAATCCTACCTTAGAAAATCTGGGCTCACTCTTTAAATGCTTTAAGGGTTTTAGTTTTCTGCATTAACACATTTTAAGTTAACACAACTCTTGTTTCATTTACAGTAACAATAAAAACTAACACATTTAGTTCTTTACGTAAACACGGCTGCTGTTTTCACATTTCAAATGAACATATGGGCTACTGTTACAATTCCGCTGTCCCTATTCATTATGTTACATTTACAGTAAAGAGGGGGTTTATTTTGACTGATGATCAGCCAAACGTTGATGAATGCTAATGAGCCTAACGAAGCAGGATGCTCTCCTTTCAGTTCGTCAGCACAGTTGCTCAGTCTGAACACAAGGCCCGTCTGTCTGCAGCTATGTTTTTCAGTTCGAATGTGCATCAGTGCACACGTGTGTCTCTGTGGGCCGAACACTGTGGTGCACAGTTTCCTTCATGCCGGTCTCGTCTGCTCAGGGCTCATCTAACATAATATTTCAGAGTGCATTTAACGACAAGAACCTGTCTGCATTTTGAATCGATAAGTGATGTGTGCAGTAATTATTAATTACAGAATGAAAAAAATAAAAGAAACGGCAGCAGGACAGTATGTCCCCCTGCTACATCTGCTCTTTTCCCTCCTTTTGTAAGGCCACACCCGCCGCCATTGTGCCCCCACTCTTTGTTACCACGGTAACGAGGCGGTGGAGCTTGGCGGCTGTCGTCACACTGTGGTCTTTGAGAGCGCGCGCGCAGAAGGACACAGTTAGAAAAAAACGTGAGCGTTAAAAGACCTCACTGAGAGGAAAAATCAAAAATCGGGTTGAGGAAGACAGTTTTGCGCAGACAGGGTTTTTAATGTGCTGAATCCACATTAATGATCAAATAAATCGGCTTTTTGTGGCATCATCAAACTCCTACTTCTGCTCACATTTAAATGYCAGCTGGTCTGGAGTTGTTGATGTTTCTGCACATCAGAGGCCATGCTTGGGAGATTCAGGTTGAAAATATCAGGAGACTTAAAGGGCAGGCAGCAACAGACTGGTGAGGGTGCAGGGAAAAAAATAGCAGCAAACCAGAACTATATTCTATCAAAAATATCCTGTCAAACTCTTGCTGCATAAGTCTCACATGACCTTCAGCTGCTGTTTCCATTTCAGCTGTTTTCATGCAGCTTTCCCCACCTCTATATGTGCAGGCGATGTGCCGTATCTGACACCTGAAAAGGCATTTGAAGGCAGTAAAATGGGCGTCGACAATATTGTCTTGGCGTTGTACAGCGGTCTCTTTGCTTTTGGTGGCTGGTGAGTCATGTCTTATTACGATGTTATTATAGAGCAGTAATTTAAAAATACATACATTTGTAAAAGGCATTTTTATTTACATGTGAAAAGTGGTACGTTCTTTCTGTTTCTCCTGCAGGAATTACCTGAACTACGTCACAGAGGAGATGATCAATCCAGAGAGGTGACGTAAAAGTGATGAAGGTTGATTTCAGGATTGTACAGACGCTCCTGTAAATATAAGTCCAATCGCATGAATGCCTGCTTGTCTACCACCAAACGACTGCATGGAGATTAACCGTACAAAGTGTAGATTTGCATGTACAGTTATGGTTTTGATTAATTAAATCTAGCATGGATTACAACACTGACTAAAAATAAACGTTGTGAATTCGTGTTTTCTACCAGACTGCATGAAACTGAACACAAATTCTAACTAGAGAATTTGCCTTTTCTGTGAAAATGCAGCGTGAAAGCTGAAGGAGCTGAAACTGAGGCGTTAAAGCTAAAATAAGCACTATAGGAGCTAAAAGCTAAAGCAGAACATTAGACAAGATAATAGTAGCAAAGCATTAGCTAAAACTATAAGTAGCTAAAGGCTGGCTAAAAATATCAAAAGGTTATTAGAAGATAAATGTAGCAAAAGTCTAGCTACAAATTAAATTTAATAAAAGGCTAGCTAAAGGAAGACGTATCAAAAAGCTTTAAAGATAGCAAGAAGCTATCTCAAAGCTAAATGTAGCAGTGGGCTAGCTAAAGTCTAAAAAAGCAGAATGTAGGTTAAAGCTTAAAGTAGCAAAACACTCAATTATTGTAGCAAAAGGCTAGCTAAACGTCACAGCAGCTTAAAGCTTAACACAGCATAAAAACATCAATATTTTAAAAGGAATTGACAAGATTTGTATGTATTTTTATGGGATACATGAATAATAATGTTAAATGTTTTTAAAGAGTATAAAAGAATAAAAGCTAAAAGTTAAAGCATCTATCTCCTGAATGATCTGAATGTTTGAACGGCTAAACGAGGTCAAAAAAGTATAGATGAGATGATACAAAAAAATTAAAAAAATGACCAGGAAAATACTGATCTTGAGATTAAAGTCTAATGTGGAGTTGAAATGACCATGCTGAGATATTCATATTTTAATTTTCAGTGTAATTATTGACTCTTCCACTCACAGGAACTTGCCCTTGTCCATTATTATATCGATGCCTATAGTAACGGTGGTGTACGTTCTGACCAACCTGGCTTATTTCACCACCATCCCTCCTCAGGTCATGATTGAGTCTGAGGCTGTTGCTGTGGTGAGCACAAGCTTGTAGAATAATCTTTTTATTACGTGAATCATCAGTTTTTCACAGGATGTTAATGTCTTCCATTTTGTTYCCTTGTTTTGCAGAGTTTCGGGGAGTACCATCTTGGCGTGATGGCCTGGTTGATTCCCGTTTTTGTGGGCCTGTCCTGTTTTGGAGCCGTCAACGGATCTCTTTTCACTTCAGCGCGGTGAGAGGAACTTAACATTTACATCAATTTGTGCTGAGAGTGGAGGRGGTGTGTGTGTGTGTTCACTGTTATTGGTGCGTGAATATCAAAGTCCAATATTTTGATGGGGGAAAAAAAAAATCTTTGTTTAGTTTGTTCTATGCAGGAGCCCGTGAAGGTCAGCTCCCTGCTGCTCTGGGCCTGGTTCACACAGACCTGTTTACACCGGTGCCATCCCTCATCTTCACAGTAAGGCTCCTCTGTTATGACATTGATCTGTTGATGACAGTTACTATTGGTTTTCTTTTTTATCACTCGTCACCCATCGGTGAGGGCAGGATATGTTTATACACCTGTCTCTGCATTTGTAGCTGTCTTTTATTAAAAATATCTTATGAACCATTTGAGCAATTTTAATGAAACCTGCAGAAAGTAGGCATCACACAACTCTTTAACTGTTAGAGCCAGGCTGAATCAGGATGGTCACCACATCCAACTAACATCTGAAAACACAAAAATATAACTCAAAACAATAAATAAATGATTTAGGTGTTCTTTGGTTTTATTTCCTAAAAACATACATTTTAGCTGAAAAAAATAAAACAAGACAAGATCAGATAGTTTGCACAATTATTGCATTATGTTATTTATGTGAGAAACTAAAACCAGTTTTGTGTTTTCTTAGTGCATCCTGTCCATGATGTATGCCATGTCCCAGGACATCTTCTCAGTCATCAATCTGTTCAGCTTCTTCACCTGGCTGTGTGTGGGGATGGCCATCGCTGGCTTGGTGTGGCTGCGCATCACCAAGCCGGACCTCAAAAGGCCAATAAAGGTAACGTTTTGGACATGTACGTTAAACTAAAGAGTGTGTTCCTCACTGAAATTTATCCCTGAACCTCATCTTTTTTCTTTGTCTCGTTGAAATCCTCAACAGGTTGCATTATTTACTGTTTTCATTAGTTTAAAAAGAAGCACCACTGCTCTTGTTATTAGTGGGAAGTGGAGCCACGCTGTGTGTTTTTGTGCGAGGAAGGAGTGCTGTTTGAATGAATACACTGCTCTTTGTTTCTCTTTTATCGTGGGAATTTTATTTATACAAAGTGTTCTCAGCCCGCTTGTTTTATAAGAAACAGCTTTTCTGTAAGAACAAACAAATCATCATCAGCCTGTGATGCTGAGCTGCAGTATTAAAACTGGTGCTTCTTAAGATCAACGTTAAGTTGCAGCTTAGACTCTGTTAATAGAAATCTAAAGTGTTTATAAATGATAATACTGTAAATGGCAAACTTTCCTCGACTTTGGTAACTTAGATAAGTGAAGATGTTCATTGTGTGAATGCTATTAAGCATTCACACTATTAAGATGACACATTTTTCTTTTGCCCTCAAACTCATATCAAAGTATTTGTGCTTTTTCAACAATTTTTATATCAAAATGTTTAGCTCATTTATGCTTATGACTTTTGGTATTTCAGCAACCTATACTTTTTTTTAGATATTTAGCTTTTTCTGCCTTATTCTATTACATTTGAAATGAGTGGATATGTTTTAAACATCCTTAAAGCCTTTTAAATGTTTGTAAATTTTTACTGGACTTTTCTCCTTTTGTTTTGGTTCTGCATTTATTTTCCTTCAACTTTATTTTTTTAATCATTTTAGCTTTTTCAGCTATCTTTCTKCTCCATTCTTCTGTTAATTTAAATCTATTTAATTGTCTATCAGCTGCRAATTTAAGCTTTATTTGGCTTCCTTTAGCTTATTTCTGTTATTTGTAGTTTTTTCATCCAAGTTCACCTTTTTGTGATAATTATTTCACCTTCTTACTCTGGCTCTTTCAGTAAATATGCTCGTTCTGCTTCTTTGTGCTAATTTCACCTTTTTAGCTACTTTTAATCTATTTCTGATTTCAGCTGCTTTAGCTGTTTTACAACAAATTGCACCTTTTTTTTCATTCCCTTTCTTTTTTCTGCCAATTTCACATTTTTACTTCCCGTTCACCGTTTTCTAATTTCAAACTGTTTCTGCTTTTATTTTCCTAATTTCTTATGTCAGCTGTTCACATTTAACTCACGTTAACAGTTTTGCTATTAAACATTTTTCGGCTTCTTCTGTAACTTTTAGGAAAACTCTTTCAGTGAAAATCATCCACACAGCATTTTATCAGGAAATGCAAATTCTCTAGTTTGTTCTAAATCATCCGTATTTACCATCAGTTCTTTGTTTAAAAGTCATTTTTCTTTCTTTATCTGTGATTCCTTCAAGTMGCCGAGGCTTTCATTTTCTTTCTGCAGGTGTATCTTTTTATCCCCATAACGTTCGTGTTGGGCTGCGTCTTCATGATTGTCGTGTCATTTTGGGCCGCTCCGTTCGAGAGTCTGGTCGGCGGCAGCATCATCCTCACAGGCATTCCTGCRTATCTGCTGGGCTACAAGTGGAAAAAGCCCCATATGGTGCAGAAGATGCTGGGTGAGTGAAGAGCTGCGTCTGTTTGCTCAGACGAGGCTTCCTGCAGCGTGGTATAAAAGTCGTGTCAGAGTGTACCTTACACCCTGTTACACTTTATTTGTTTTTAATAGCTGCTGGTGCGAAGACCTGACCTGCTGATGCAATGTTTATTTCACTTTTACAAACCCGAGAAAGCCAAAGAAAACAGCTCACATGACATGTTTCTCCTCAGAAATYTTCACGTTGTTCTGTCAGAAGATCTTCATGTCTGTTCCGGAGGAGAAGGGGCCAAACAAGGCGGACGAGTAGCACCTGAAAAAACTGAAAACCCAGTTTGTGGCGTTTCTCTATTGTTTACATTCACTCTGTTACAATTCAGCTTCAATATTTTTTTAAATAATTTGGGCAGTTATGCCTCTTTTAATGCTGGTTTAGAAATGAAGAAGTGTTTTTACTATAAAATGTAAACGGGCACACCATTAATTATAAAGTACAAACACCAAACTAGCGTTAGCACAAGTTGTTAATCCACTGGCCTGCAGCTTTCTTATTTAAAGAAAAGACAATTTAGATTGTCTTTAATTTTTATACAACTACCATTAAAACTACACATTTAGTTTACAGTTTTAAAAAAAGTGATAGTTTATTAAAAAAAATTGTGACGATAAAATGCAAATAAATCAGAATGCAATGATTAGGGACGTTTGTTTTTAAGCCACTTACTTTTACAGCCGTTTTTTTGCTCTTGTCTCTAGGATTTTGAGACTTGTTGCTGCTGTTAAACTCAAAATGACCAAATTTTCCCCCTCTAAAAATGGTGCAGTTTCTTAGTTTAAGCATTTGATATGCTCACTATATTTCATTGTGAATAAACTCTGGTTTTATGAGATTTTCACATCATTGCATTCTGTTCTCATTTACATTTCCAACATTCCAACTTCTTTGGATTTGCGGGTCGTAAAACCAAGAATGTAGCTGCACACACTAATGTAACGATATATAGGCAGATAGTGTATAAAAGTCAGTGTTTTAATGAAAGCATAACACTAGTATAGCTACTGACTTCGTACTCCTACTAATATTAATGTTTGGACCTCCTTATTTCAAAAACATTTTACAAATAATTTCTAGTGAAAAGCACTCATCTTAAAGCACATTTTAAAGTAAGGTTAAACAATGTTTGCGACATCTTTAGATGTGCCTCAGCAAAGCAGGTCTGCTTCTCCCACTATTTTATTTTAACATGATATTTTGTTGTGTKCACTTCGRAACACTGAACAGAAACCAAAAGAAACGTAAAGACCTGCTAGCGTACGTCACTGTAGTGGTTGTAGTAGTGTTTGTAGTGAGAGTATTTGTTGTCTGTGCCAGCCTCGTCAGTGCTGATATTTGATTTCTTTCAAAGTCTCTCTCTGACCAAAAAGAATGTTGAAAGTTTAGAGCCGCAGGCCCCACAACCCCAAAGAAAATAGTCCCCGAGAAAAATGAAACTCCCGATCCAGTCCTCTTTTTGCTGAAGGAAATCAGCTTGAAAAAAACAGCACACAGTGAAGCTGGACAGTGTTGGGGTGAAAGTATGTGCCACTACTCCAATATGTTTACAAAGATCAGAGGATTCCAGTAAAATGGCAAAACAAATGAAGCMATTTTTCTTATTTACTCTTTGTAGCAACATTTGCTTTGCTACAAAAGATTAACTGCATAATTATTTCAACTTTTGAGGCACTTTTTACATATTAACTTATGAGAAAGCACCTTTTTAATCAAGAATTGCCACCCTAAAGCACTTATTTACCCCAGATTTTAAAAATAAATTGAAAATGATTTTTATTTTCTGACRTTTTGGAATTAATTCCTATCGACCACACAAGCACAATGACCAGCACATGTCTGCATGTGCTTTGTACTGATTGTAGTTAATCTGATAAATGCTTTCTGCAGGTCTCATCATATATTTTGTTGTGCACAAAATACTGTATCTGTGTAAGTAAAGACTATCAGTAAATATATGAAGCTTTTGCCAGGTGAAAATGTCATGAAGAAAATAAAAAAGATTTGTATTTTTGCTCCTAAAATCGAGAATATCTATTATAACTGTTGTATCTCAGTGACCATGGCAGGTACATGTAACAATAATAAAAAAAAGTATTTTCTTCAAAGTTTGACTGTTTGTATTCTGTGACCCAGACTAACACCAAATGAAGATTAAATAAAACACGACATCACTGCTGCACAAATGCAGCGCCCAAATATATTAAGTCCCTGTTAACAAAAGGCTGTGAGGCAGCCACGCTGCAGATAACTCTTTCAAACAGAATAAGCAATCCAAAGACACACAAGATAGCTTTGATCCAAATGAGGATATCACAAGACCAATTTTCTCCAAATGCAGTCCAGCAGCTTTTATCTCCTGAGCCATCGAGTGTTTGGGTAGTGATGTGTATGAAAAGCTCATCTGCTTTYTTGTTTGCCTTGTGTTGTTTGTTGGCCGTCGGACAACGATGCTGCTGAAACCTGGGACCGTCGGGGGAGTTCGTATCTGTCTGAGGAGGAAATGAAAGCCTCTGATGGCTGCTGATGGGAGACGAATCAAAGCTGCAGGACACAATATTAGTGATGGGAGATTGGCCAGGCAAGGAACTAATAACGCACAGTAATATTGTATGAGACAAGTATATTTTGACAGGATGCATTATCGGAACACATTTCTAAGCAGAAGCTTTCTGATCCGCTGCATTTTAGGTGACGTTCCTTTTTTGTTCTTTACCAGCTTTGGCTGCAGGTTTAAGGCTTTTTACAGACCAAATCGGAGCTTGTAAAAATGATTTCTCATCACACACTGGAACAGATTTGAAATTCTAAATAAAATGGGTTTGAGCATTAGATGTCACCAGCAGATGGCAATAGAGGCACATAAGTATGGCTTTGCAAAACAGTAGAGCTGTCCACTCCCTTTTAAACGCTCAAATGGATTACTTATTATTGTAAAAAGATAAAAACAGGAATATCTTTATCTCCTCTTGCTTGAAGGCGTTTTTTTTTTGCATTTAAGGTGAAATAAATATATAAATTAAGCTTTAAATTTAAGTTCTGAATTAATTTAAATTTTCTTTAAGAGTTTAAAAGCATAGGCTGTATAATGTCAACCGTTTGACCTTTAAGTATAATTTTTTAAGCAGGACACTTGCTGCAAGTCAAACTCCTCCTGAGCGTTTTTGTGATCGGGCTCTAGGGGGCACTGCATCATCACTGTCTATGAGATGGGGAGTGTGCGTATGTGTGTGTGTGTGTGTGTGTGTGTGTGTGTGTGTGTGTGTGTGTGTGTGTGTGTGTGTGTGT
>NW_013952580.1:144946-155636 GCF_001266775.1 Austrofundulus limnaeus | reverse complement strand
AAAAAAAAAAAAAAAAAAAGGATATAAAAAAAAAGCAAGGGACTGCAGCTTAATACACACATAAGAGGGATCCATTTCAGTGATATTTACAATCACTCAGTGATAAAGGAGTTGAGGGAGTCCTTTACTAAGAGAAAAGATGATTTACAAATRTCTCACGTGTTTGCGACTACACCTTTTATCAAAATGTTGCTTTGCTTTCACTCAGCCGGGGGGTTTTAGATCGTCCTGATGCCCATCCACCCTGGATCTGGTGATTATATTCAGTTCTTAGATTCCCCTACTTAAACCTTTATGCTTTGAGCATTTCATCTCCCTAATAAGGGCAGTTCATGGCAAACACAGAGTGATGGAGTGAAGAGGAAAGAAATCTTCTTTTTGAAAAAAAAAAAAAAAAAGGAAACAATGTGAGAAGACATTTTTTTTTTGGTCCTTATATTTCCAGTATGTCGGCATGAGCTTAAAGCTCACTGCCAGCTCAGAAAACTCTTCACTGACAAGGAGGAGAAGGGGAAAAAAAAAAAAAGAATGTAAAGGAAGTGCCTCAGGCTTGTGGCCGATTTAAGTGCTTGGCAAAAAGGTGAAGTTACTGTAGCAGTCTTTGGGATTTTCAAAATCCATTAAAAAAAAGATAGAAAACAAAACGGTGTGAAAGCAGATACATCGACGATGCTGTTGTTATGTTAGAAAGCTTTCTGGAGTTTGACATGTGGAGGTCGTTTAACTTCAAGTGAGGTAGAGAGGCTTGTCCCGAGCTCCCATCCCACTGCTGGAAAAAAACAAACAAACAAACAAAAAACACAAGTAGTATATTAATATTTAACACGATCCACGGACAAATGCAAATACAGTGACAGTATATTCTACCAGGAAAATCATTTTTTAATGAAAACTTGGTTTAAGCAAAACAAAAGCTGTCAACAAACAACCAAGATCAATAGGCACGAGTTCAAATTTAGCAGATCAGTTGGTATTTGAAATGTCAGATTTGAAGTTGTTTTTCTTCTTTTTTTTTCTTTCTTTCCGCAGTTACCTTTACTGACAAACTGGAAATAATCCAGCACCTTCCAAAAGTCCAAACTAAGACGATCTGACACACGGAGTGAAGGTTTAAAGCAAAGACTCAATCATCTTCAGAGCGTCAAACACGATTTGACCCAGGCATGATCCCATTTGGCATACAGATGAATCAGCTTCAAATCCAGGAGACACATAACATCTCGCTCAGCTGCCTCTCTGAGCCCAGTTTCAGGCGGGAGACCAAACATCCTTCTGGTGCTCGTCTGAATGCCTTTAATAATATTCAGTAAAGTGATGTGTAAAGAGCGAAACACGGGGAAACTTAATTGGATGTCGACACTTTTTTTTTTCTCACCCCGAGCGCTGTAATAGCTTTGTTCTTGTGCTGCATTACTCATTTCATTTTCAAGAAGATACATTGCTTTAGCAGGTAAATTGCTCTTTATGATTAATACTGTCTGAGTCTCAGAGTGTGAAGAGAAGTGCTTTAGAGTAACTCGCTTGGAAAACGATTAACCGTGACACAACTACTCAGTATTCTCAACAACCAAACATTCTGAGCGGCACTAAAAAGGGTCAGAGCATTTTCTTTTTTACAGAAAAGAGAAAAAAAAAAAGAGGTAGTTCAAGGCGAATGGCGTTATGAGCTTACCCGCAGTGGTTGGGTCCACAGTCTCTGTTGCAGTACTCGCCGTCCCAGTCGGGGTTCTGTCCGTGCACTGGATTGGGCGCCCCTGGAGACTGCGAGCCCCCAACGCTGTTCTGGTAGTCAGCCTGAAGATGGGAGAATCCCTGTAGAAGAAACAGACAGGTTACAGTTAGCTTTGCTTTGTGATGGTCAGCCTTCACTGTGTGCTGAGCTATGACACGGCTTGAAGCTAACTGACGACACTGGGCTGTATCGACGGCCCGCTAAAAATCACACTTCTTCTCTAACATGAAACCCTGCTGCTCGAATAAAGATTTCACACAGTAAAGAACAGAAAGAAAATACATTTTGCKACTAAATGAACAACATTTTGTGATTTATACCAGTACAGTTGGCTCACAGCACGCTCCTATTGCTTTTAGGTGTCATAAATATGTTCGTGTCAGACTACCGTTAAGTAATTACAGGCGATTGTTGTGTTTTTGTCACAAATTCAATACATGGGAGAAATTTAAGCTCGTGCGGTAATTCATCATGTCACCCGTTTTCGCACCAACCTGTTGGCCGAGCGGAGGGGAGTTCAGAGACGCCTGGAGCCCCATTTGGTGTGAGATGATTGGCTGCGACTGCTGCATGCGGATTGGCTGGTTGAGCAGGGAGCTCTGGTGCAGGGAGAGCTGAGCGTGCGGGTGCAGAGGTGGGCTGATCTGGAAGGGTGCTGGAGGAGAGGCACTCATGCTGGGCGGGAGCATCTGGGACTGGCCGAGGGCCGGGGCCAGGGTGTGGCGGGGTGGTCCGCCGTAGCTCTGGAGCTCCGAAAGAGGGAAGGAGCCCGGTGGGCCCAGGTAAGGTGAAGAAGGCTGAGGGGGCACGCTGTACAGGGACTGTTTGGGGGGCAGCAGGTGGGAGGGCTGGCTGGTCTGCTGGGCACTTTTTGGTTCAGGGTCACTGTATGTCTGTGGAGTTAAAAAAAATAAAAATAAAATACACAGTTTTAATCAGCACATGAAAGAAATGAACTTCAATCCAGAGGACAATTTGCTGTTTTTATCTTTTATTATTCAGCAAAGTTTTAATCAATTATTTTGAAAACGCAGTAATCTGCCACAAAATAAAACGTCTGAAATGAGTTATTTTCCTTTACAACTTTTGCTGAAAAGCTTGGTTACACATATTTGTGAAGATGATTTTAGAAGAGCAGGTTATTAAACAAGCCGAGTTAATTTGTTTGATTTTTATTACACAAAAATACGCTTTTAAATTGGCTTCACTTTGCAAAGACAAATAAAAACTGCAAAAGTCGAACTCTCAGTTGAGTCTATCCTCCATAGTAACATCTTTTGCTAAAAGCAGAAGCCAAAACTCAGGTCTCAAAACAAAAACTCAGCCGAAATGATTCGTTTTGCTCCTAAACTCCCCCAATGCCAAACTGATYGGACACAACCAGTGCTGCCAACACAGGCTTTACCAAAATTACCTTTATTCTGTTACTTCTCATCAATAAATGACCTTAGTATAAGGCTGTATCCACACCAGGTAGTCTGGTAGACTCGGTTCRATTTGGGACCAAAATTGCAACATTTGTTTACATTTCGAGCTGGTGTGGTTCACTCTCACACTGCACTTTGTCAAACAAACCAAACCCTGTGAACAACCTGTTCCCCGCCTCGCCTGTGGGGGCGCTGCAACAAGAACCAATGAAGGATGAACATGAAAACCTCTGAAGAMGACACTTAGCGCAACTTCCTTCTTCACAAAATGCAAACAAACACRGAGTGACGTCAGATTTTAGCGGTTGTGCCGAACAAACACTCAAAAAAAACAAAGGGCTCAGCATGAGCCGAAGAACCGTGGAGGATGTTGTTTTTCACACAGCGCGGCTGAAACGGCTCCACATGAGGCGGCGTGCACCGAGTAGGAGCGCATCCAACTTCAAAGCAGTGATGTCCGCCCTTTTACAGACGTCGAGCGAGGTATTTGRGTAACTTTATTACTATTATTACTCAGAATGTCCTGAGCTACTTCCTGCTTTTGGAGCGGTCTCCGGCCCGCTTGGCGTTCACACAAGCATTACTGCACCAGAGTYCACTTCAACCGAACTGAGACCTAYGTTTTTAGGTGGACCAGAGTTTRCCTTTTTGGTCCGCATCAGAGTTCAATTACATGTTCACAACTCCTTAAACGAACCAGACTTTCTAGCAAAAGTGATTCAAGTGGACTAAACAGGGTTGGTGTGAATACTCTGGCATGACTTTTCAATATGTTCTGTGGTGTTTAGAGTTAACGCTGTTCAGATAGCGAAAACATATCATTGGTAGATGATTGTTTTAGTGTGATTAGATAAAAAAAGTGTTTTGGCTAATACTGAGATGAGAGAATTGACAAAAACAAGGCGTATCCTCACTTTTCTACAATATTTATTGTAAGAGGGGGTTGGTGTTATTTAACAAAAAAGAAGTCAATCAATCAATAAGACAAGAGATTTTTTTTCTTTTTAGAGTCTTTCCACAGACAGATGAAATTATTGACAGTTTTTTGTCTGCTATAGTCTACCATGCAGGATGGTGAGTGAAATGATGATCAATAATCACAATGAGTACAACAAAAGACTAAAACTAGAGTGAAGCCCGCAGTGATCTTAGTGCTCCAGTGCAGAATTATTGTTTTTACCTTTAAGCTCTTTATGTCCTGACAGCTTTCACTAGTGATTTAGCAGCACTTTACATGTTCATGTAGAGACACTGGCAGATGGCGAAACAGGTTAGAGCTTGAAATCAGCCGCTTTGCTGGATAGGAAAACACCAAACTCTACCAAAATCCTACAACCTTGACCTTTCTGTTGTCAGGACAGCGAGCAGGTGCGACACCCCCCACGCCCCGCTCCCACCTCYGTTCTCTCCAGGCCTCTGTGATGAGCTGTCAGATTGCTCATCTCCAGCCATCAGTGTTGATTAGAAGGTAATGGAGCCCATTTGTATGAATAGAGCCGGGGCCGAGGTAATGATCAATAGACACCTTGACAGATAGATGGGAAAAGGAGAGGAGCACACACACRCAGTGGTGCAGGCACACACACCTACATACATGCACACATACAAATATGCTGGACCTTAGGCAGAGAAATGAGACTGTTTGCCTGCAGAACAAATGGAATGACAAAAGGAATCTTCCCAACACTATATTGCRTGCTGTTAATACAAGTCGGCACTAAACAATGCAATCCTCAGCCTTCTTCCTTGCCTTTCTTTTTCTGTCTCTAGTGCTACAGTGCTTGTGCACACCAGGCACCATCATTCACTGGGCAAAATGTGTGTCATAGATCTGAATTAGCAGTCAAGTGTCAGAGGTGGAAACAGAAGCAATCCAATGATTTCCTGTGTTGTTTTGTGACGTATTTCCTATAGATGGTGAATGAAGGAAATCAATGATAACGCAACATAACAAAACGTGAGTTTAGGGTTTTTATTTTCTACTCACAATTTTTAACAAATTCACCTAAAGAGATAGTTCAGATCTTTAGTGGGGTTCTGTAAAATGGTTGTGAACAAATAGTATCTTACCTGTTAGTGATGGAATTTGAACTTTATCGAAGGAGATTAATTCTGACTGGATTGATGATGTAACATCTAACTGGAGCTTAGCCATGATCAAAGTGGATTGTTGCTACTTATAACAATTTCAACCTCAGAAATGTTATATTGGCTCTTATGAACAGAATTTAATAAACCTTTACACCACTGCCAGTTTTATATTCCATGCTAGTGTGAATGCTAAACTGTTTTCCTGTTTGTATTTTCTTTTGTGCATTTTTGGATGTCTGACTACACAAACACATTTTAGGCAATTTTACCCTTTCATGTATCAAAAAAAAAGTTTAAATCATTTATGAAATGGATGCCGTGATTTTTGGTATCTAACTTTATAAACCCCAAAAAATATTAAAATGTTTATTAGCTTTAAGGTACTATTTTGCAAATTTTAACTTTTAGTCACTGTTTTCCTATTCTGGCCTTTGTGAAAAATGTAGCTTTAGCTACTGTTTTAATGGTTTTATTTTTAACTACTGTTATGCTAATTTTAGCTTTTACCTAGTGTTTTGCTAATCATAGCAATCAGTTTTAGCTGTGTCAACAAATTTCAGCGGTCGTTTAACACAGAATTTACTGTGTGTTTTCACTGAAAATCAACATTTATCCACCTTACTTTTATTTATTTATTTATTTTTTTTTATTATTTTCAGCTTAAAGAGCAGTAGCAGCTAAGTGTAGCACTTCCATTAAGGCATTTCCAGCAGTAATATACAGAGTGCCTAATGTGACTGATTTTTTTAATCAACCTTTACTAACTTTTAAACTACAGTTAAAATAGAAACTATCTACTTTGGTCTTGGTTCTTCTTAAACTAGCTTTACAATTGTCAATCTGGTCTGAACTAATTGTTATTTCTTTAAACTAAAGTAATTCGGAGGGGAATTAATTGTTCATCACATTACCACAGAATCCCATTTCAAAAGAACTGAACTATCCCCTTTAAGGCAACTGAAAGAATAATTATTTTCTACATGTTCTCAYTGAGTGACCCCATCCCCCTACTGTACCACCATGTGTCACTATTGGCAAACCCCATTTGCATTCTATGGAAATCAAGTATTGTTACAAATATATTCTTCTCTTTTTGCATAAGACCCCCCCCCCCTCCAAAAAACAACAACAAAAAAACCCTCTTCAGCACCCACCACAGTCTCATCCAAGGGAGAATCCCCCAACCCCCCTACCCTACCCCACCCCAACCCAGCCCATTAGCAAGGATTTTCCATCCAATCCATCACGACTGTTAGCCGGGGTCTGTGTGTCACGAGTGTTACCTTGGAAACCAGACTGGCTCGGTACGCGGCCAATGCTTTTAGGTACTCTTTCTTGGCTGCCTCGGTTTTCCTCTTGTATGCCTGTGAAGGAAAACAACAACAACAACAATCAAAACAAGAGACTTTAGATGGGAGAGGAGGTTGACGTGGTCATAAATGTGCAGACACACAGGTCTCASTGCRCACACACACACACATGCACACACAAGCTTTCTTAGCTCTCCAAGGCACATGCTGCACACAAACATGTCTGTAATGGTTCCCTTTCCATCAGAGCCAATGGTACAGAACACCTCTATTTCCTCATCATGACACTAATACTCCCCTCATCTCAATGTGTCTCCCTCTATTGTAGCAACACATCATTTCCTTTCCAATCCACCTAAAGAAATGAACTGGAACTTTCTTGTTTCTTGTGCCCTCTTCAGCAGCACAATAACATTTCCAGTATACTGATGTCCATGCTAAACCAAAATGGTTGTTGTTATTTGGCATATTAGCATCSCATCTTCTATGAGTTTTGCTTGTGCTTGCTTTTAGTTTTATTGCTGGAAATGAATGAAACTTTGTATGTGGTGCTTTCAAGGAACTACACAGAGGTTTATAGTAACTAAGTATTTACTTTGTTACAATACTTAAGTAGTTTTTTTGAGGATTTGTAACTTTACCAAATTATTTTTTGAAATAGCTACTTTTACTTTTATTTTGTTAGCTAAAAATGATACTTTTGCTTCTTTACTTTAAATTTTTTCTTCTCTCTGCCACCTTTCATTTCATTTTTTTATTTGTATTTTCTTTTTTACTGTACATAGAATTACCTTTGTTTTTTAAGAAATGAATAAAGTTTRAAAATTAAAATAAAAATGTAACACCTAGTTACTCATTTCAAAATTAAACATGTTCGAACTCATCAAGAAAGAAGATAATTGTGCACTCTAAAAAATGAAGTGTTGAATTTACTCAAAAAAGTCACGTCAACTGGCTCCATTAAGCCTCATTTAGTAAATTGAGCAAATATAAATATRTTGCACAATTTCCTCTGGCTTAGTGGAACCAGTTCGATTCAGTAAAATCAACAGTTTATTTCTTAGAGAGTGTGTAAAAGTACTTTTACTTTTACTTTCTCAATATTTGTTAACAGTTTTATGACTTTTCTCATCAGTGAAAGTTATTTTAGGTAATTTTCTGTTCATGTAATTTTACTTTTACTTCTGGAACTACAAGACTTTATTATAAGAATGGAGTTTACTTGCTCAATAAGGCATATTCAAGAAATTAGTGTTTGTACTGTTTGTTTGTAACATATTTATGTTGTTGAATATGCAAAAACCAAGATGGGGAAATATTTAAATGCTTAGCCTCACTTATAGAATGCATAATGCCTTCCATTTTTCATTCCAGAATTATAAACTAAGATCACTTTATATTGAGAAATGATGGAGTTGTCACCATTTTGGTCACTCATGCTACAGTATATTGAAATATCTTTAGTAGTCTTGCATGAACTGTTGGAGTATGAGTTGTGAATGACTGTCATCTATCATCACACCAAATTTAACTGCAATATTTGTTAAAAAATGGCTGAGTTAAAATCATTTTTGTGAAGTCCAAGGTTGATTCGCTGTGGTGGCCACATTGTGTTGACTCCGAAAATTGTAAACGCTCAGCAAATAATAACTTTCTGACACTTTCATTAAAATTTATTTGGTGATTTATGAAACATTTTGTAACTGGTTCAGATAAACAAACACACACACAAACAGACATGTGCAAAAACATGTTTTGCTTCATTTTCATCTTTGGTCAATGGTCATAATAATTTGACCACCTTTGCTGATTCCAAAACAATACATTTATTTAACTGAAAAATATTTAGTGGAGCTGAAACACCCATGAAACTACGACCTCCTACTGCACATCTTTGTCATTATTAGCATTTTGTTTTAAAATTATTATCACCAAACAGGAGATGACATTAAATCCTGCAGCAACAAAAAGAATAGACTTTTCCTCCTGTTCGAATAAGATGCCCTTCAGCTAAAACCAAGGATGAGACAGTAGCGGACGGGGATCACTAATTGTGTATTCTAGGCAGGATCAAAATAGCAGGCAAGAAGTATAAATAAAGAGAAAGGAGAAGTTCACGCATCCCAGCTTGTCAGAGGGCAAATGAAGATGCATGGTAGCAAGCTATGTAAGGCAGGGTGGGAAAAGGAAATGGCTCGGGCTCAGACCTTTTACTTTGTTAATACTATAAGTTTTTAGTTTTCATGGGCATTGCAGTGCTGTTAAAAACCGCTAAAGACACTTTTGCATTGTGATTTTTAGCAGTAAGTAAAGCAGCAGCAAATGTTGTGCTTAATTTCCAAATGTTGCTTTTGCAGAGGTGTATTAGCACATGGCTTACAAGCATATTTAACCAGCGCTCGCTCAGTGTCTGCTGAAATCTCCCAAGACATGTTTACGCTTTTCCCACATTGACCATTGCTTGCTTGTAAAATGTCCTACTTTGTTRGTCTCAGACTGTTTTATTGTTGCACAGAGTACTCCCCCACTCGCTCTCTCCCATCCCTTTGGTTGAATTAAATTTAGAAAGAAAATCATTTTAATGAGAGCCGGGGGAGTGGGGATAAACGGATGGATTATCTTTAGAAAGAGAAGAGCTCATTAAGGTGAGCTGTAACTCACAGCAATGTTCTGGTAATTACACAAAAGATAATGACAACAAAAGGCTGTCGAAGCACCCACCCATGCCATCTATTGGTGGGGGCCAAAATGTTTGMGTGTGCACAGGTTTATGTCAATTAAAGGACATTATTCTTAAAATGAAAAAAGAAAGTGTGATGAAACATGGACAACAGATGAAGAATGTAAAATGTTTAAAAATGTTTACAAGTATAGTATATGTGCCAATTTTCAGGTATTCACTAAGGCTTGTTCTCATCACACACAATATAAAGTCATATAAAACTGTTTTACAAGAGCTCATTTTACAAATCACATAAATATTTTGTTTTATATGGACTTTTCCATATGGATACAGATCRTTATTAAATGAGACTCAGCTCTGCACAGATCGACAAATACATCCAGAATCTAAACATTGTTGTAAGTGAGACATTAGATCTATAGTAGCACAGATGTCTCATTGTTTTATGCAGAAAATGTATTCTCTACAATTTGAAGTACACATCAGCTGGAAGTTTGTGACCATGAAACCAATTTTTTAAATGATTTTTGTAAAAAATTAAAAACGTTAAATGCTGTTAACTTAGTGACTTAACTAAAACTTGTCGCTGTAACCTGACATCATGTAATATTTTGATCATACTGCTACTACAATACTCTATTTTTCTACTTCTACATTTTGCAAGGATCTACCCAGAGCCCATGTGGCACAATTTTCMATTAGCACTTAGCACACATTTGTTAATCCTTAAAATTTCACAATGACTGCACAGCAGGCAATTAATGCTCACAWAAAAAAGTGTTTTAACATGTTTAAAGTTTAGATAAGAACACTGCACATAAAAGGTGATCATTTATTCTGGTTGTTTTAGAAACTGTTTTACTGGTTTTAGCTTTCAGCTTTTCTTTTTTTTTTACCTGCTTCTGTTCCTCGCCAAGGCTGTCCCACATGGACGCCACAATCTTGGAGACRTCCCCAAAGGTGGCATTGGGGTTTTGGCCCTTGATGGCTGCTTGGGTGTCTCTGAAGAAGAGCGCGTACGCTGACACGGGCTTCTGTGGCTCATTGGGGTCCTTCTTCTTTTTCTTTTTTTGAGGTTTGGGTTTGGGCTTCATCATTTCTGCCGAGGGTCGCTTCTCGCTGCTTATCTGCAGGCGGAAAGACCAACAGAGGCCAGGTAAGGCAAAGAAACTGCTGCTCAAATCAAATTATATTGAAATGTTGACATGGCAAAAGCAATGTAAATACGGAAATCCTTTTTTTGTAGATTTACAAACAGTCACATACAAAGACAATGATTATTGGGACGATTTGGACAGCTACTTTTTGTAGAAATCCCTAGTCACTCTTATTGAGATCACTATTAATACTTCACACTTTTAATCAACATCCATCCATCCATCCATCCATCCATCCATCCATCCATCCATCCATCCATCCATCCATCCATCCATCCATCCATCCATCC
>NW_013952580.1:139365-144925 GCF_001266775.1 Austrofundulus limnaeus | reverse complement strand
ATCCATCCATCCATCCATCCATCCATCCATCCATCCATCCATCCATCCATCCATCCATCCATCCATCCCTTAAATGTCAGAGTAAAGGCTAAGAAAGTGAGGTTCACATTGGGAGTACAGTAGCTGTATTTGAGACAAATCTAGTTCATTAGGATTGGAGAGGGGTGCTATTAAATGTCTGACTTTAWGAAAATTTGACATTCCCTTAACTGATTTTTACTGTATGTTGACAACAAAAAATAAAAAATGTGTTCCAGGGAAACTGTAAGAAAAATAACTGAATGCATTTATTGTGTTTACACTCCAATCTCCAGTGCTGTTTCTGACAGAAAAAAAAAATATATATATATTTGTTTGATGTGCTCGATCCAATGCACATGAATACATTTCCATTTTCAGGTAGGGCTTTGACTGGGAGTCAAATCCAGGTCACCTGATTGTGGTTGTGATTCTTTATGGAAATTGGCTTCTTTGCTCTGGAGAGAGCATGTCAAGCACAGGAGAGAAAAAAAGAAAATAAGTAAGAAAAAAAGTGATGCTTTGATCTTGTTATTAGCGACAACAGAACATGACTTAACCTGATTTTCTTGGTGCCATGAAGGCAGACAAAAAAAATCTGTTTGTACTCATATTGTAAAATAGAGAGAGAGAGAAAAAGAATGACCTGCTGAACATAATACTGACTTTGTGGTAAATGATTATGTCACAATTTTTGTTTGCTTGTATTATTTAAGTTTCTTAATGATTTAATGTAAAATGTCTAATGTTAACCTAATGTTAAAAATTTCTTCATTTTTCAGCTAAAAGACAATTTCCATGACTTTCTGGCTATTTCCGTATGTAGAATCTCTGAAAAAAAAAACCTTTTGGGGTTTCCCTCTATTATCCACTGATCCRGGGTTAAATTTCCTCTAGTTGTTGTTTGATACAGAGGCTGATGTTTTCTACGAGTTTGCTCTCCTTTCTGTTGAGCTTGGACACTTTAAAGACATTCCTACTCATCACAAGATTAAACAACAACCATGTTTCCTCCTGATACCGCCATTTGGAAAACAGAAAAAGGACCGACTTTTGAAAAGTGCACTAGATTGGTAAAGCATTTACCGAACTGTATTCCACAGCATGAAATGAACTAATCTAAATTCAAGGTCCAAGAGCACATTTAACAACTACTGAAAAAACTTCAAAACTGCTTTTGAGGTGCATGTGCAGAAATTAATGACTGTTTCCTTTCTGGGCTGTGCAAAAGCACTGCTTGTCTGTTTCACAGATTTCAGGTAATTTTCATGTTGGTGTGTTTGGGTGCAAGAGTGTGCCTAAAACTACGTGGTTTCATTAAAAAATAATCACCCTTCTCTTTTAGGCAATGAGGCAGAAGACAGGCATTTGAAACAACATCTGTTCGACTGAGCCTTTGAAGTGAAAATAGAATAAACCGATGACGAAGCTAATGAAATGACAGAAGAAGAACAAAGAAAAAAAAATAGAAAAAATGAAAGCTAAATAATCTCCAGGAAATTTCACATGTACTCATATGGAGGAAAAAAGTAATGACATACAAGCTCAAAGCAGCATGCAATCAACCAGGAGAGGAAGGAGCGCATGCTTTCATTTTTAAAAMTGTATTTCTTCTGCAGTTATTGTGTTTGTGAGCTCCAGCACACACAGCAGAGGGCTGAGAGACAAGCATGAAATTTCCATCAATCTGGAAAGAATCTACTTGATAAATTATTGAAGAAGGCTCATTATAATACAGTTTATAAATCTAAAAGCAGTAAATACCATCTGTTTTCTCAGTGTTAACACCTTTTAGATGATTAGGCAGAAAATCTATTGATGACACTTGTTTTATTTGATTCGAAAGGAATCTGTAAATAAGAGAATGTTACTAATTGTTAACTTTAGAAGCTAAGTGAATGAATAAATGAATCAACAAATACAAATAAAACTGAATCACAAGCCACAATTTATAAGGATATTTAAGTTAATTATGTTTTTGGCTAATTTGAACAACCTTGTCCTAACCTTTGTATCAAAAACTATTTCTTGCCTGAAAGGTGGGTAAATATGTAAATACTTATGTCTGTGTGTTTCTCTTTGTGAGTGATTTCCATTGTGATTTACCAAATTTGCCATCATCCATTTAATAAGTCATGCAGGTCGAGGAGAGCAGAACAAAGTCGTCAKCATACATGAATGTGGCGAAACCATGAACAAAATTTTTGTTTTAAAATACACCCAACCAAACTGTTAGCCAGATGTCAACCAGTCCCTAATAAAAGTTGATAACGTGCATAATCTCAGTCTCCTGGGTAAAAGTCTTGAAAACATTTTCTGTCAACATATTGTTATGTTTTAATAATCCCAAGAATTTGGTAAAATATTCTTCAAATAGCTGGAAAATGCAGTTTTATGTAGATCTTTTACAACATTTTCCAGGAGATTTTACTCTTGGACACCCCCTAGAACTGCTTCACTCCACAGCTGCTAGTTAACACGAATAGGTGTTCCTTAGTTATCAGCCTATGTTGGCACGTATGATGTAGACTTCTGTTATTCTGTTTTAAATGAACTGTGTGTTAATTATTTTAATTGAACAACACATTTTCTAAAAATAAAAACATCAAAGACAAAATTATTTCAATTGGTATGTAAACTGGCTGTGAGATTTAGAAAACTGCACAAGGGGCATCACCTGACATCTTGCCTGGGGCGCTACATTGGCTAGGGCCAGCCCTGTRCAGCAGTACATACTGACCAGCTACAACCCAGATTCACATTGATGTAAACAAAAAAATCTACATATTTGTAATATTTTGCACTGCATCTCTACAACAAATAAACCAGGTAAGACCAAAATGTCCTGTACAGAGCAAAAAGGTCTCATGTATTTTGTCCACAGCTTACTAATTTAGTAGCAAAAAAAAAATTAAATAAAAATAAATAAATTGAACTACAGTGTCAGCCTTCACTTGCTCATCCCATCAGCRTTTCTGTTGTCTGAGAGAGAACGAGATGGCAGGGATGGTAAGTGAAGAGAGGGAGATATGGGGTGGAGGAGATGAGGGAGGGGGGGGTTGAGGGGGTGGTAGCAGTAATTCTGAATGGACAGCACTGCACTGGCAAGACAAGATTAGAATTGACAGCCTGATAACTGCATCACTATCAAAACAGCAGAGGGGAAAGAGAGAAATAGAGTGAGCGAGGGAAAAATGAGGAAGTGAAAACGACTGAGAGAGGAGTGGAAAAAAAAGTGAGATGAAACGAAGAAGAGACAGAGTTAATGTAAAGAAGACATAAAACCGGGGAGGGGTTGATTTAGAAAGAAGAGGACAGATAACAACAACGAGGCTGATGCAGACATAAAGAGCAGCGGAGAGGTTAAGAGAAATAAAAATTGCACAATAAAAGCAGGTAATAATAGTTTGAGAGAGTGCAAAAGTGTTTTGCTCAAGACCAATGTTTTTATTATATGCATCATCACTATCATCATTACTGATAAGCAATGTGAGGGGTGCTTTGTGGCGTATTGATTTCCAAAGGCCATAAAAAGGCAGGGACTACTTTGAGGTGATGCGTGGATACACAGTGATGTTTCATTACAACCAAAACACCCTGCAGAAACTCAACACAATGCTACACCCAAACAGCATGCATCTACTTTTCTACTGTACACATTGTTTAGGGAATTTTAGGACAAAAAATTGTAAAATGAGGGATCCACACAGAAGAATTATTAAAGCATAAACAGAACCTCCTTGATATTTATTTTTTTCCCATGCAGATGTTTTCTATGTAATACACAAAAGCAATAACAGCTAACTGTGAAACTAAAACTCCTAAAAATATGGATTTACTGAAATGATTTCAAACTTTGGTGGTGAAGTTTTTGGAGAAATAAGAAAGTGTAAAGTTTTAAGGCYCCTCCCTGTAGCTCAGTCCGAAGCTGAGCTCCCGCCCCACAGAGCACCCCTTCCCCTGAAGACACGCTGAAATGGTAGGAGGTTTTTAAAGAGAGAGGCCAATCTCAAGCTGTTTAGATAATACTGTATATGAAGTCAAATAGATTTTTGATATTTTCAGCATTTTCATAACAACTGAAGGTAACATAGTTACTTGACTGTGGTATATAATGGAACTATGTGCTTGGAAAATACAGATACAGTACCTCCRCCCCGTTTAAAATGGCAACAGTTGTTGTTTTTGGTTTCTTAAAAGCAGCAAACAAACAAACACAGAAAAAAAAAAACAAAGCTAGGTACTTGATGCATTTAAATACAAACTATATAGCATACATCTACCGGTAATCAAAGTATTCAACATAGTTTTCTATACAATGCACTACACAATTTGTTAATAAAAACAAAAAAACTGTGGCTATTCATTTAGTTGGATAAACAGAATGTTACAGTTAACATTATAATGCATTATTAAATCTTTAACCCTGACTGCATACACATATGTCAGAAATAAAGCAGCTTAATTATCCAATTCTTCCCCTCTCTCGTTCATCTGATGAATCTGAGTCCAATCTTCTCTCTGCCTTTAGCGTCTCACCTTCTGCTCGGGGAAATATCTGTCTGTTAAGCAGTTAAATATTCCATTATTTTCACCAGCTGCTTTCTAACCTTGTCTRTGTGCCTTCTGGAGGTGGGCAGAAAACGCACTCTGAGCTTCTTCATTGTAAACACCTGCCTACTGCCTATGTGATTGGAAATCATCAAAGGACTGAAAGCCAAATGCATCAGTGATATAATTATCACTTTGGCTTTTAACGTGAACGCATTCATGTAATCTATTATTAATATACAGATTCAAATAAAAACTGGCTCTGCAGAAAATATTAGCAATGAGAAGTTGACTGATATCCTATAATAAAAACAACAATTTGGAAACTTCAGTTATAGTTTTAAAATCAACCTGCATGTTTGCAACTTAATTATCCATCACTGTAATCAAGCACGGTCTGAAACAATTTCAATTTTCTTTGATTTAATGTTAAAATGAAACAAAACAAGAAGAACATATTCATTTTTTATGCTGTTGTTCATAGGCTGTTTGAAAAATACTACCATATGGGATTAAAGGAATAACCTTCTGATTTTACAGCTGAAATGACTAAATGAGTACAGCACAACCATTGTCCTTTTCTTTATAAAAATGCATTTAACTTCTTGAAACCCTGCATTCTGATATGAAAACTTGAGCATTCTGCAATAAAATAATTTATTCACTTCAAACTAAACCTGTTGTCTTTCTGCAGGCAGACTTACCATATTTATTCGTGTATAATACGATCTCATGTATAATATAACCCCCCCCTTTTTAGCTTAAAAAGCATAAAAAAATTAATCCTCAAACTACCTTCAATTTCATACAGACTTCAAGATTTTTCAGCATTTGCAGTCTTTACACATAACAGTAAAATGATCATTAGACTGTTCATTTTATTTTAACAACATATGTACTAAAAGATATTTTGACAACAAATATATGTCAGCTGTAGCAGCATCATATGAATTCTGGCATTTTACACATAGTCCACCAGGATGCACCAACA
>NW_013952580.1:136881-139350 GCF_001266775.1 Austrofundulus limnaeus | reverse complement strand
TTTTGTGGGGGAAAAGCAGATTACTTCCTACTCGCGAGCGCCCCCTCTGGTGGGGAAACTTTTTTTTCAGGGATACAAACTTTTTCAGCACACCTGTAGACGGCCGCCATCAAAGACGAACAAGTGTTTGTTGTTCAAGCAGCGGCTCGGTCACACGCTAATGTCATTAGTTCGTTATCATTACTAAGGTGCAGGACTACTTTTTCCCCTTTTTTCTCATCATGTCGCCTGCCTGGATCTGTTACTATCTCGCTCTGAAGCACGGAGGRGTGTCAGAGGTAAGCTTRTTTCAACTGCTTTTTACAATGCGGTCTCATTTCTGGACTCAGGCATTTTGTGAATGAAGCCGATATTTCAGTTAAAATACATAAGTAAAAAATATTTATCTGAGTATAGGACTACCCCCCAACTTTATGGATGATTTTATGGATTTAATTTTACGTATTATACTTGAGTAAATACGATACCTTTTACGTTGGAGGATAAAAAGAGGTGCCAGGGGTGGCAGCCTTTACCCCCGACCCCATCCCTTTGATRGAGCCTCTGTATGATAAACAAAATAAATGCTGGAGGAAAATTTCCGGGAGACACAAGCACATCTTTGTTACATTACTATAAGAGAAACATGTCGGCTCAGACTTATTTTTTTTAACATGCATTAAGCTATTATATAAATGACAGTGAGCTTTTCAAAGTGCACCTGTATGCAATGTTGTCTTATAAAATGTTGGCAGTCAGATTGAAGCTGTTGGAGATCTGAAGGTTTCTGTAAACTCAAAGTGTCTGCATATACCCTAAATGGAATCCAACAATGTAAGAGCTGCTGAAGGAGATTTGTTTTTTTAGACATATGTAGTTTGTCAGATTCGAATAAAAGTTTGTGAAAGTCCTTATCTCATACTTTGTCTCAATCATTTTACAATCACCGCTGTGTTAGCCTTGTCCGTGAAGTCTCGATGAGTTAAAATATGTCTTAAAATACAAACAGTGCCCTCCTCATCTGGAAGCAATTACGGCTCAGGGTAAGGCCGACCATCTGCATGCAATGAGAAGGTCTGCATGTCAAAGTCGCTGTGCAGATCTCTGAGTGGAACCAGGCACTCGTCCAGAGAGCAGCACTCATCAAATAAAAACATAGTCCAGCCCAAACAATAACCAACAGGAAGTGCGGATTCAAGATCACTATCTAAAAGACATGAAAGGGCCTCAGTGGGACTCACATAGGCCTGATTTATAAGGAGGGTCGCTCTAAAATTTGTTCCCAGCACTGAATCCATGCCATTATAAATATACATGGTCTTTATAATGTGGAGTATTTCGTTAGGATTTTCAGACAAGCTGGCTCGCATTACTAAACATTCCAATTGCAAATATTTGTATCTGAACTCCAGCCCAAAGCCACTGCTTGATTTATTTGACATTAAAGGATGAGTGACAGCTCTGAGGAGCTCCTCCCCACCAGCTTTGCCTAACAACATTGGACCCACTTAATCAGCCTAAATTGCAAAGTCGAGGCCCTTGTATTTGGTAATGTGGTGAAAACAGTGGCAAGTGAGAGCTAATTAGATTAACGGTAGTTTAACGAGCTGTTGGAGAGGCCCCCGCAGATTGGGTTTTAATAAATACGTAGTGGCAAAAGATTCAGCTCTGCACTWCCTGGCTTTGCTGGCATCCTAATTGGCCCCAGTGGGTTGTTGTAGCTCGGCACTACATGGTGCAATTTAAAAAGGGGGAAAAAAGGCAAAAAGCTTATCTTCTGTCCAGGTAAGTCTGCAGAAAGAATATGTCTTTATAATTGTACGGCTTCACAAGCAAGGTTTTCTCATTTATATTACAAAAATGATCCAAATATTTACAACTTTTWCCACTGCAAATCATTTGCAAAATGTTAAAGCAGCGGGGGGAAACATAATTAAAACAGATTTGCGCACATTCGCCCTCTTTACTGTTTGTTTTCAAGATAATATGTTCCCATGATGAGGTATTTGATGGGGCAATGGAACAGAAAGTGGGGAGAAAAAAAACAATTAATCAAACATGAATGAGCGACCATGGCAAGGTTATTTCCATAGCAACAGCCTGAGGGGACAACTTGAACCGTCTAATGTGAGCTGGTGATGTGTCTTTGTAAACATAAGCACAGCGGGGGGAGAAAGCCAATGACAGAGCCTGGCAACAGAGGCATCACAGGGCAGCAACCTCTTGGTATCAATCGAAGTTTCCATTATCCAGTGGTGAAAGGGCCGAAAAGTACGCCGAAACATTGCATTGAGGAGCGTTTGGAGTTGAGACTCATCATGGTGATGCCGCTGTCAAATGCCTAAAAATATTGAACAAATCTTGTGGCTTGAAAATGATCAGAAAAGAGGGATTATTTAAAGGGGCAATATCATGTAAAATCAACTTTTTTGAGTTTTATATCATGTTATAATATTATACTCTCATAAAAAAACATGCCCAAAGCCTTGC
>NW_013952580.1:134991-136459 GCF_001266775.1 Austrofundulus limnaeus | reverse complement strand
AAGCTGAAAATGTGACAAAGTTACTTTATTTTAGTATAAAATTGAAATATTGGCTTGGAAAGCACATAATATTGCCCCTTTAAGAAACAGTTAAAAATTTTGGAGCTATAACTCACCAGGCTTTTGCTGCTTTACACTGACATGCAAAAGCCATCGTTACACATAGCTTCTCAAAATTACACCTCTCACATCAGACAACAAATCATAGAGATAATCTCTGGAATAATCATGCTTTATGGAATCTGGATCCAGTTGGCTCTTTCAGCTCCCAGCTGTGACCAACAGCAGGAACGGTACAAGCGCATAACGGCACTAACAGCTTTTATCGGGATTGCTTGTTTGCGACTACGGCCAACTGTCATTTTACAATTCCCAGATAGGGCAGTGGAGAACTGCTGTCAAGACAATCTGCTTCCTTTGTCCACAGACTTGATTAAATGGTGCTAGAAACATCTTCAAATTCACCACAAGGATTTTAGAGTAATGAGAGTAACGCATGAGCTGAAGGGAAAAATAGAGCTTCATGCTCAGAAAGAAACCTGATTGTAGTCTAAAAATGACTGGAGCTCCATAAGTACATAGTAGAAGGATGGCAATTCAGCCAACCACAAAGCTCTAAGCATATAAAAAGGGAACAAGAACATATAGTTCTCAGTGGTTAAAGCTCAAGTCAAAACCTCTTGTTAAAATCAGATTTTACTGAAAGGCCCAAAAGGATTTCAAMACAAATGCTTCTTAAAGACAACAACAAAGAGAGTAGCAGTCTTTATAAGCTTCAGAAAATATATGGAGYAGTTTTTACTGATGGTAGTTTTGAAACAGCTTATCAGTGACTGGACTGTTTGTGAAGCAGACGAGCAAAACTGCTGTCCAGAGCAGGAATCTGTTCGGTCCTTACAAGCACTCTTGGTCCAGACCTCATTGGTTCTTTGGGCGAGAGTAATGGCTTCTTTGCACTGGGCTGCGCAGTGCTATTGTAGAATCACAGAGCGGTTAATTGAAACAAATGACTCTAATAATGGGACATTATCCCCACAGGCTGGCTTTGTGGTGAGCCTAATTAGCGTTGCGGCGAAGGCGATGAGGACAAGTCACCATCCTGATCCCTCAAAAGGAAGCTGCCAAGGCTCCTTTTAAGTGGCTAATATGGGATTGTCCTGCTCTCAGTGTGCAAAGGTGCTGAATTCTTCCCTTTTTTTTTACACCACTGGTAAACATGTATAGTTAACCACCGTCTGGACTGAGGTTTCAGTTTCTACTTTTCAGTTCCTCAACCCGTCCTTAAAGAACCATCTCAAAAAATTTGCGGTCAGAAGAATAAAATAGATTTCGATTGGGACTGACTCAGCCACCTAAGGTAGTTTTATTTCTTAAAATTATTTTTTTCCCACTTGTTCAATGAACTGATTTAAAACATGCAAAAAAACACCTACAGTACATTTTTATTTTACATTTGTCTGTCTAGACC
>NW_013952580.1:125242-134846 GCF_001266775.1 Austrofundulus limnaeus | reverse complement strand
GTAATAATAACAATAACAAAATTTTCTGGGGAGGGAGGTAGACTGTTTCAGAATTTGTTTAGTCTGCTTAGAGATGTCTGCCATGAAGGATTTTAATATAAGTTGCACAAAGCTAAATATGAGAGGTTTACTGAAGTCATAATAAGCAACTTTTTTTTTACCAGGACCACAAATATCTTTGCATTTCAATTCACTAAAGAAAGTGTTCACTTTTTGTTTGCTTGAAACGTTTTGTACTTGTATTTATTTTAAAAAAAGTGTACAGCTGTTATACATGCATTTGAGCATGAAACATGTTGAGTTGCTACACTGTGTGTTGGTTTTATACATATACTAAACATTTTTAAATGACAGTTTTATTACATTTGGGCAAGCGTACAGAACTATTTAGCCCTCTGGTAGTGTCAACAAAAAAACGACTGCCCCTTCCATCATTTAACCCTAATCTAGGTGTTAAAATTGCAAAAGAAGCATTAACGTGTTCATTTCTGAAACCAAAACCAAAAAAATTAAATTCCAGTTAAATAAATGGCTTTGACATTCATTACTCTAACTGCTTAATTAGTCAACTAATCATTAAGATTATTAACAGTTATTTTAATTGTCCTCCTGCTTGTCACATTGCTCTCTTTGGTGCATCAATGGCCCACAACTAATGTGACAACATGGAATATTGTTTTCCCCGTGCATTTTGATCACCAGACAAAATCTGTTTTTGTCATTCCTAATTGTTTACCCTTGCACATGATGCTTTTAGAAAGTCAGATTTAACGCAGTGTTCAAATCTCTGTAACCGCGCGGTTTTAAATATTTATTAGCAGTAACAGTCGCCTTAGGTTATTTGAATTAGTGCCATGAATATGCATGCCCTGCAATGAATGTGGATTTGTTTTTAATGCTCAGTTCGTTAATGCTTGTCTTCATTACTTCATTCTGAGGCTTGCATAATAAGGAGCACCAAAACAAAGCTTTGCTTTTTAAAAGAGCAATTCTCTTTGGAAGCCTATTTGTTTCAGCATAAATGAAGCAGGGGAGCCCAACCAATTATCTTGCTGTCATTTATTTTGACAACTACTAGACGCATTGTTCACCTCTGCTGTGGAATGTGGCACTGAAGGGCATCTGTCTTTTTTGTGAAATGAAAAGTCGGAGCAAAGAAAAAATATTTCTGCTGTTACAAAAAGTGATTTATCTGGGAACGTCACAGAGATGTAAGTGAAAGGCAGCGGAGCAAGCAGGTCATATGAGATATGTCTAAACCTTACAATGAAAAAAAAAGACTGCTGTTTCACTTACATTTTTTAAAGAAAAGAATAATAAAACACTCGTAATTCAGTTGCACTGAGCGATGTCAACTAAAACAACAATTTTTGGCAGCATTTGTTAGATAGAGTTATCTCATTAGTAGCAGGTGGTGCAGAGAGRCTGGAACAAATAAAATAAGCTATTCTCAAGGTTCAAATGGGTTGTACAAGATGTGCTCCTTAGGCAGTTGAAATGGTTTTTTCACATCACACTGCAAACACATTTTGTGCATTTAAGTTTTTTTTTTGTATTTGTTTGTCTAAATGTACCAGAATGAACATCTCTAACAGCTCCATTGTTGATAACCTTTCTGGTATCTGTTTGATGGTTTGGATCGGGTGCGTTTTTAAACTATCAGTGTACAATCATAGCTGTCAATACAGCTTCTGTGTCAGTTTCAGCAACTATTAGTACGTCCTAAATAATAACTGTCATGGTCCACACATTTATAGCACTACCGATTGTTTTAAATTGCTATTAGGTCTTTCTTTTTCCAACAAGTCAACAATTAATAGGTACAAAAGCAAGTAATTTTGAAAAAAAAAATAGACTAAATCAGTTCTTCATGTTGCACGTCCTACATCTTTGAACAAGTGGCGTTGCTGCAGGATTTTTAAATGTCACGAGTAAGCTAGTCCGTTCTGCAGCTTTTCTGCMTATGGCAGAATTTGCCTTTTATGCAAAATCAACTTTTTTAGCCATTAAATACATTTTTGAATTTAATCTCTCCTGGTGCTGCATAGATGTCTTTATCTTATTTTTGGATCATGTTTTTCTACTCATACACTTGTTTTCACTTTTTTTATGTTTTCTATGATGTTTTCTGAACTATTACATCAAATTATTTATGACAGAACTGCCAAATAAGGTCTGGACTTACCAACTACAATCATCATCTTCATTCTCCWCTGGCTCTGGATCAGACTCTGGTTCTAACAAGGCTGGATGGAGAAGTCTTCCCTTGWTGACATCTTTTATTCGATTTGTAAATAAAGAAGTTACTGTGCTGCTATATAGCCGTAAACCCCTCTATCAAACTAGAATAGACCAGTCTGGAAGTTAGAGGTGGGCGGGTTGTGAAGAGCCTTGTTTGGATTTAAAGAAACAGCCTCAAAACGAGTTGATCTGAGACACTCCTCAGAAAAGAGGTGAAAAAGGGGCTTTTGGAGTTATAAGAAGGAATTCAGACCAAAGCACCGCAGTTCCACTTTATATATACCCCAACTCAATGATTTAAATGTGATAAAGAAGGATTTAAAGGTATGGTATATCTCCTTTAAACACAGCCACAAGATAGAAACATCTTGTTAATGACATGTTAGATAAACATCACCTTACCAAATGTAACAATTCCAGCACCAAATATTTAATGACAAAACTCCCACAAGGAGCCATCTGAGTGGATACATGTCACATCCTTATAAAAACTGTCAGCTGCTGGTTTTATATATATATATATATTTAATTTTTATTTTTTTATTTTAGCAGCTGGGGCTTTTCTCCTCCCTAACCAGACTCGTTATTCTGGTAACGAGACAGGGACTGTGGCTCCGCTTCAATATTTAAACACACCGACACCCCTCAAGGTTCCACGCTGGGGCCGCCTCAACCTTTTCATTACTGTCTGCTGGCAAGGGTCCCTCCCCTTTTATTTATTTATTTATCTTTTCAAAGAGATGGATCTTGCTGACAACTCCCCCGGCTGTGCCACCATCCAGACCTGAACGACTAGCGGGGGCTTGTTGAACACGAGGCCCCTGGGTGACACCTCTTAGCCCCGGTGCCGAGATGACAGGAACACTGAAAGCTGCGGGTGAGATGGGAATTCTCCCTCAGCGATGAGCGTTGGCAGCGACAGCCTGTTCCATTTCACAGCATCCAGGCCTCCTTGGCTGTTTCTGCCTCAGTTCAGAGAGGCTCACGGAGTCAGTGAGTTGTGTGGGGAGGAGCTGGCTGAGTGTAAAAGCATTTCTGACGGACAGCTCTATAATCTATAATGCCAGTGTTGATGCTTCACCTTGCTGGATTCCTGCAATTTGAAGTTCACGAAATGCTCAAACTGGCAATAAAAAATGATTGAGAAAAACATTCAGCTACAGCAGAGAGAATCAACCCTTACACATGGAAAAAAAGCAAAGAAAAAGCTGCAACGTAGCACTTTCTTAATTTATTTCAAGCCAAAGTAACTAAGTACAAATACTTTGTTACTGTACTTAAGTAGAAATCTTGGGTATCTGTACTTTACTCAAGTAATTATTTTTCAGCCTACTTTTTACTTCTACTTCTTATATTTTCACACAATTATCTGTACTTTCTACTCCTTACATTTAAAAAAGACAAGAAGTAGAAAGTCGTTACTTTTATTTCATTTTTGCTTGTTTTCATTCCAGCTTGTTATTGTAAAAATTAAATACTATCCATATAAATTGTGCCCCCTAGATAGAGTGAATTTAATTGTGGTTGAATGAGAAGTATAAATGTATAAATTTCTGATACCGTATTAGTTTGTCCACAAACAAATCACGTCACACTCCAGCAGGACATAATCATTAAAATAAAAGGACTGTACTTAAGAAGTATTTGTATTTCATGAATTATTGCATTTGGCCGCAGCCCTCAGATAGATTTTCATTTTGGGGAAAATGTTTGTGCAGCCTTGATATGTGTATATAAACTGAAACAGCTGTACTAGTGCATCCTAAATTTAATGTAAATTAATCATTTTAATACTATATTGTCATTTCTGCATTTTTTGGGAAGATCATCACCTACTAAATGTCATTACAGAAAATCGAACTGCTCGTTAAGTCAATACTTTTACTATTAATACTTAAGTACAAAATATATCAGATACTTTGAGACCTTTACTCAAGTAATATTCCTAAAGGAGACTTAAAATTTTACCAAAGTAATTTTTTTCACAAGTTACTTGTACTTTTACTCAAGTATCCCTTTGTGGTACTTTATACAACACTGGTCATTTGTGGCATTATCATTACAATAACAATGAAAATAGCATTTCTTATAGGCGTGTCTCACTGCCRTGCATGACATGGTTTTCAGATTGCATGATTTGGTAAGACTCAGATCAAATGTTAGGGCTCACTCTCAGCTACTACCACACCAGCTTTCAGCTCRATATGTGTAAAAATGAGTTACAGACAAAATAACACACAGAAGCACTTACATAATCACTCGTCTTTCTAGACAACAACAGAAAGAATACGATATTTGGCTTTAAACAACACAAAAGAAACRTAAAAAAGCTTTTCAGGGGATTGAAAAATCTAAACGTTGCTATCTAGTCATTTTTCAAAAGACCAGAAATTAAGAACCAAAGCAACGAGGACAAAATAATCTGGCCATGCAGCATGATGACGGTCAAGCCGCTGCACTCAGTCCTGTAATGATTTAACTCTGTTTGCTGTGGGATCGATGCATGCTGAAAAAGAGAATCCCAAAGCAGGGTGAAGTTTACAGAGCTTTAGCCTTAGGCTAAATGTTGTACAAAAACCAGCAACAACATCCCTGGAGATGAAGCGTATCTGTTGCTCCAGCTGAGCTTGTACTTGTAGGAGATTTTAAACGTGCACTGAAGGATAGCTCTTATTGAAGAGGAGCGTATCCTAAAGGTAACACTCTCGACTTTTCATTTCATGCTTTTTTTTTTTTCTGCCGCGGCGAAAGAAGACCGCTGAATGATTAGCGTTTTGGTTTTTCAGCTATCTCTTCCAATTTTCGGAGTTGATTGTTTGACTTTAGTCAATACAATACAACAGAGGAGAAAGCTTTTTTCCCCCTCATCGTTTCTGACCCTGGTTTTTGCTGAGAGCTTATTTCCATCCCCCTTTATTATTCTTTAAGCAGGCAGCAGACATAAATTCAATCTTCCTTATTATACCTTTATCAGTATGAAATTAAGGTTAATTGACTTTGCTGGGGAAACATCAAATGAAACATCCCTAATGGAAGCAAAATGAAAATAACGTCATCTCCAATTGCTTTAAAATATTTCTCAATATACAGCCTACTTTCCTATTCCTGAGCCTCARAAATAAGCTCCTCTTGTCCCAGGAGATAATAAATGAATTGAATCCCCCCACTCCAGCCCTTCCTTTACCCCCCCCTCCCCTTTTTTTTCCTTATCGGTCATCTATTTTTCCAGAGTAAGCTATTACTTGCCGAGGTTGCCAGGCAACAAGAAATATTAATAGCGGCTATTATTAGCCAGCCTCTGCTGGAGTAGTACTAAAATGTGGAAGTGGGAAACATGAATGTGTTACATAAATCTCTGGACCTTTCACAGTGTGTGCAAGTCTCTGTTTGTGCGATGATTTATGGCGATGACGGTTCATTTATGAGAAAAGGGGGTGTGAAATAAGAAAATGGAACATTACCCTGAAGGGCTATTTGAAAATAAATAATTGCAAAGGTGAAACAAAAGCTGTTTAAGAAGCAGGCACTCCCTCTCTGTTTGCCTCTGAAATAGTACTGGCCAAAAAAAAATTTTTTTCCCCCCAAATGGCTCAGATGTATCCAAATCAACTCAGTTCAATTGTTATAATTCTGTTCAAACATTATCGACACAATTATTGAGCATATGTTGTTAATATAGAATGGCAAAGGTTAGTTAATCCTGAAGACCAGTTATAAATGGAAGCATCAGCTAACCACCCACAGGAAAAAAAAAGGAGCCTGTAACTTATGCAGTTTGATTCTGAAAATCACATAAGACCTGATTATTGGAGGATAAATGCCATGGATGCTCACATTAAAGCATAAATATTCATGATGGAAAGCAGAGAGAGAAAGAGGAGAGAGGAAAAAAAAAGTAATATTTATGTCAGATGAAAGTATATAACGCTGAATAATTCACCACACGGGCCATCTATAATTCATTTGATTCGATTCTATGATTAAAGCATTTGAATGTGTTCGCCAGGGGTGTTTACATGTTCGGTCTGAAGCGTGTTTAACATAAGAGAAAGTCGCATCGCTGGAGTGGAATGGGGGAACGGGCATCCTCAGCATCCCTTTGAAAAGCAAAAGTAGCTGACAAGGGATACCCCCCACCCCCCACCACCATGACCACCCCTCAGCCCCATCAAGATGTTCTGTTCAAAACCAGCGCCCCACTGCACCCCACCATCCTGTTCCTTCTTATTTTTTTTCTTCTTTTTTTCCCCAATCACAGTAAAGGAAAATGTGTACCACAGAACTGCCTTGCTTCTTTCTGGAATTATTTTGAGCTTAGCAGCAGAGATGTCTCTGCGTTAAGTTGGTAGCAGGTAATCAGAAAGTTTGCGCATCCTTTAGTGTCTCAGTTTTCTCGACCTTCAGCTGACATAAGAGCTAATGCGTAGAAGGAAATGTTGAGATGAACGTGCGGAAGATTTAGTCGCTTTTCTGTTTCTTTCACAATATTACAATCCTGTGAAATCCTGATCTTTTCATGTAAAATCTTCAGAAATAAGCTTCCAAGTTGTTGGTTGATTTCCAGTGACTGCAACGTCTGACAGCCTGCTGTAACATAATGTTTTGATTTGCATAAAGGCCTAAAGCTAAAAAGAGGCAAAAAAATGCTTTACTTACAGAGTGCATAGGCCCAGAGAGGAGGTGAGCGTCCTGACCCAGCATGTTGGACATCATGAGGGCGGGCAGCTCGGGGTAGGAGTAGGAGTTGAGCAAACCATTGTGAGGCAGGGAGTGGAAGGGGTAACCTGACTCATGCTCTGCGAGATGGAGCAGAGAAGGGTCGACGTGGTTTGGAGGTGTAATGGGGGGTATTTCGTAGTCTTCGTCCCCTGCCCCTCCTCCTCCTCCTCCTCCACCTCCTCCACCACCACCACTGCTGCCTCTGCCCTGATTGGAGTAGCTCTGAAAGATGATAAAAAGGAAAAAAAGGGGGTTGAAAGAAAGGAAAAAGGGCATTCTCAACCTTTGCTTWCTTATTGTTCATGTTTTGCAATAAAGTGACACGGCACAAGCACAGCAGCTCAGTGGTTAGCACTGACGCCTCATGGGTTCGACCCCCCGGTTTAGACCCGGGGTCTTTCTGTGCGTAGTTTGTTCTCCTCATGCTTGCGTGGGTTTTCTCTGGGTACTCCGGTTTTCTCCCACAGACCAAAAACATAATAGGTTGCCTTCAGGCCCAGGCCACCTTTGCAAAAGAGATCTGTGATCTCAATGCGATTTGCCTGCTTAAATAAAGGTCAATAAAACTGCACATGTGGGCAACAACAACAAAAAATACATCAAATTACAACACGGYAATCTAAATCTGTGACCTTAATGCATTATGTTATGAGCAAGTAAGATCTTATCTTTTTTAATATCTCTTTGAACAAAATCACCTTGAAGAAATATAWGATTCCTGATCAAACTGATGAGATAAATGCTCGTTTGAGACGCATCGAGTGGATTACTGATGGCCTAAAACAACCTCAGTCYCAAAATATTAATAGATTCATGCAAACACTATTTCATTGACCCTAACACTACTGACACTTTTGTATTACACAACTATTTACACAGATTTCTATAGTTGTTTAGAAGCTTAAATGGTRTCAGCAATAGCTAGCTGTAGCACTTCTGGTGCAGCCTGAGGCAGCCTCCTGCAGGGGAATCACAATATTTCACCCAGAATAACCAGTTAATGTAAAACTGGCAGCAGTGTAAAGTTTTAATACCGTACTGTTCTTGAGAACTAAAATTAAAATAGAAGCAATAAACTTTGGTTTTGACCCAGCTCACACGAGCTATTAGTTCTTCAGTTTGGTCAAAATTAAACGGTATTTCTAAAAAAATGGAAGGTTCAAAAAGCTGTCTAGAGCAGGAACCCTCCCATTAAAGCATCTCAACATTTAATACATTCGCTGAAAGACGAGACATTGGAAATATTTTCACTTGTACAAAGGGTGTTCCAGTGCAAATATAAAAAATCTCCTTAATTATCATTTAAATGCACCTTGTTAGTTATTGTTGTTTAACACAAACAAACACAGAACTGAAGCAATCATTTCAGTCTGTTGTGCTAAAAATAATAAGGAAAAAAATCATTACGAATGCAAATTATTTTTGCTTCAAAACAGTGTAAAGAGTTCGTTCAGCACAAATGTACAGAGTAAATTAATTAGCTTGACAACAGCAGCGGCGGTACAGAATGATTTACTTTAGAAATACTGACAGCTTTGAAGCAACAAACTGTCAGCCTGAAATGCCTTTAAAATACAGTTAATCAAATTCATTATGTGGGGGTGGGGGAGCACACTGCTGACAGTCACTTAGTGGTGATTTTATATTCTCATTAATTACTACTGCAGTTGTGCTTTAGAAACAGAAAAGTTMAGCAAACCTCACGGTTCTCTTTGGGGAAAATAAATGCAGAACAACCAAGTGACCCGCGGCCGTTAAAACAGCAGCGATTTTTACGGCGCTAATAAGGTGATACATGGGCAACTGTCTTTTCCTGGGACTATCTTGACATAATGTTGCACCGAGAAATATGGTTTTGTTCTCTCAAAAAGCACACTGAGGGTATTCACCAGGGAGTGAAAAGCAATTTTGTCAGAGGCAATCTGATGCCAACTCCCTTTTATAATGACTGAAGAAAATTAATCATCACAAATAATATTCCAGTGTCAGCCATTCAAGAGCTTTTTAATAGAATTTTTATTATTCATGTCTCGTGGTACACATCAACTAGTCCGTTCTGCAACATTTCAGAAATCAATTCAATATCATCTTCGTGTAGGCTGTCATCCCGCCTGCCAGCGCAGCAATTCATCTTGAAAACAAATACTTTTAGCAAACAAATGGCAAGAAACGTTGGGAAACAGCTGCAATATGTGCCCAATAGTAGAACTGGTGCTTCAAGATAGGATAAAAAAAAAGAAAGTCTCATAATGTGCACTATCATTTGGGAGCAAATAATCATGATAATAAAAAAAGAAGAGTATGTTTACTATCAGGGGGGTGATATGCTATTTTCTCCTCCCATAACACGTATTGCTCTGTGCTTGTTCTGAAACATTATCAGTGACGATTCTTTTTCCCATTTTGAATGTTTTGCCTGTTTCATTCGACGCGTGACATTTATTCTCGTTGTCGTTCACAATTATTGTTAGCAAACACGAGATGCGGACATAATTCGGCACGAGCGCAAATAAATCCCACCGTGCTCTGCTCACCACAATAACTCTTTGAAATGACACTGGACAACTTATCAGGGAGCAAAAGTGGGGCAATAACTGTCTGCTGAACAAGTGTCATTTAGACTGTGATGCAGTGGTGGACAGTA
>NW_013952580.1:122697-124492 GCF_001266775.1 Austrofundulus limnaeus | reverse complement strand
CAAATAGTAAACTAAAATTCAGTGTGACAGTAGTTGAGAGTCATCCTCAACACTTACTCTGAGCACAGATCTTGTAAGTTCTTTTTTTTTTTTTTAAAACTTGCCATCAACTGTTGGAGTTAATCCTATGTATCTGTTAGCAAAATATCTCATGAATCAGTGTACGAATTTGAATGCAACTCTCAAAAATAAATCAATGAATGAACATCTACAACTGAACAACTTTAACCCCATTCAAGATGGCCACCACAAGCTGTGTTTCCATTGCAAATGTGCGCAAAACTTTGTCGATATTCTGTTAATGTCGAAAAAACAGTTTTGCAACTGCAGTGTTTCCATTAAGTAAGAAATGCTAAGTCACATGTGAATACGTTTGTTCTCGCGATAAGTCATTACAAACATGGCGGCAATGGATGTAAACACATAGCATATTGCTACAGCGACACTAGCGCTCATCATCAGAGGAGATGTCAGCGTCTTTTTTCGAGGCTTTCTAGTGACAAACCCCTACTTGGGAGCGGCTAAGTGTGCTGTGTTTTTGGGAAATTGTAGTCGGTGAGTTTACTACCTTTTTTTACTACTTCTGTGATATTACTTCTACTTCTACTTCCTGTTATCTTCTTCGTCGTCATCTTTTTTGCCAGTAAAAACAGCCGGTTGTTAATCACGTGACTCCTGTGATGCGAAAAAAATGTTTCCATTGCAGTTTTTCAAAAAACACCAATTTTGATACGGCCGAAAAACCACCTGTTCCTAGCGCAAAAACATTTAGTCGAAAAACGTAATTTTTTCGAAATTGTTTCCATTGAGCAAATTTATTTTTGAAATTCTAATTTGCGCATTTTCATGGTCACTGGAAACGCAGCTACAGATAAACAAACTTTTTTAACACAACAGTGGCTATAACTTACAGTTACTGGGCTAAACTTTGGGGTTGTAGTAGCTGAGAGTCTTTCTGAACACATACTCCTTTCTATTAATTATTAGAATTAACACTGCTAGCAAAAAAATCTCATGAACTACTCGATAGACTTTAACAAAATTCTCAAAATACTTATTAACCTAAAACAGCGACTGAGTCATCCCAATTGTCACTACATCTAATTCACCTTAGCCACAAGAATGGCTAGAAATGAGTCAAATTTATAGCCGAATTTTGATGTGGTAAGAGAAAAGGAGTAAAAGATTACAGAGTTTTGGAATTAATACTCTATCTTATATTGAGTGAGATAAAAAAGGTTCATTTAGTATAAATAACCAATTAAACACGCTGAATAAAAACATTTTATTTAATGTCTCTCAATGTTTCTTCCACTGGTTTGTAAAGCAGCCGCACAGCAGATAAGTGCTGATGAGTAGTTTACACTATTTTTGATCTCTCTAGTGTAAACAGTTATATTTAGGAGGCCTTTTAAGATGAAACGTTCTGTAGTCAAGTGCATCTGAATTCAACGCTGTCAGAGACAATTTTATGATCATGCTTTTCGATGCATTTGTGGTTTTTGTTTTTGTAGTTTTTCCCCCCCTCCCTTTACAGCTTTTGACGATGCCCTTGGAGATAAGACAACGGGACAAGAACATCACAAGTTTAACATTTTCAAACATGGATAAATAATTCATAAATATACTGTCTTTCAGGACATGGAGAGGAAGAGATAAAAGACAGAGGGGTCAGAAAGAAACGCCAAATGTTGATTAGGCCTTCTCTCGCTATAACCTTCAACCCTCTTCCCCCTGCCCCACCCGCACACACACACACACACACACACACACATACACACCTGCACACATACAG
>NW_013952580.1:118653-121590 GCF_001266775.1 Austrofundulus limnaeus | reverse complement strand
ATGTAATATTTTCCCTATAACTATTACAAAAACACAATAAGTATAAATAAGTACTTATATTTGTGTAAAACTGTTTGATTGTCAAAAAAGCCTGTGTTTATAGGGTTATTAACGGAGTTCGTGTACTCAGACCAGTAACATTTGGGGTCACAAGTTTTTGCCATGGATATTTTGTGGGTCAGAAGATAAAAAGTTTGGGAACCACTGATCTAAACAAAATGTTGYTGGGGCTGAAACAGAGGCATCATGAAGACACGCTGAAGACAAGCATCGGTCCATCATCTCACTTTAGAAATAACCCCACTGTCAAAAGTCACACCATTTGTCCACAGACTATTCTTCTCTTTTTTTATCCTCGAAAGTGCTCTCGTGACAACATCAAATTTTCTCAGCTTTTCTGTCACTTTGGATCTGAAATTGTTCTGTGTTACAGTACTAGGATAGATGAAACAAAAGACAAACTGCATTTAAAAGCTCCTAAAATTTTATAACTTTTTTTTCTCTACAGGGTCTGGATACAATTTAAATATGCCAAAATCAATTTGAGTTCCCCTTCTGTTAAGCAGCTTCTGCCTTAAAACAACCTTTTTCCCTTTCAGCTCATCTAAACTGTCAGATCTTATTWCTGACACCAACACTTGGTCAAATTCTAAGAATTCTTCTAATTTCTGATCTGAAATACACTGACCAGTTGAAGTCTTTTGCCAGAAGTGAAGCAAAAAAGAGAAATGAAACTTCTTCCCTTTTCTGTTGGAACAACACTCTAAGAAACAATTTTACATGAAGCTTAAGGAAGTGAAAATAATGTATTCATTTTACAGTCAAGTGTAAGTTAAGTATTATACAGAAACTAGATAGATGCCTAAGTATTGAAAATATAATTTATAATTCTATCTAATGCACATATAAACACCTATTTACACCTGCCACAGCATATTTTCTATGGTGATTTCAGCACTTTTTATGCATTTTATGATCAAACTGTGCATGTCAGAAAATATTTAGTTTGAATGTCGCAGGTTTCTGCCTTTAATTATGGAAATTTCTGAGTTTTTTTCTCCCAGATTTGCGACTTTTCAACATGGGAGAATTTCCTGGTTTTTTTTCCCGAGAATTTCTGAAATTAATCAGAAAAAAAGGAAAAAAAGTATTTTCTCTGGACATTTGCTCCTCCTTTTTTATCATCCGCAAAGTGGCCCTAATACGCCGCCGAACATTAGAGACAGCACTAGGGGAGGCTTCTTCATTTTTTTTGCAAAGACAGGGGCAGTATCATGTAAAAATCAACTTTTTTGAGTTTTATATCATGTTATAATGTTTTACTCTCATAAAAACACACACCCAAAGCCTTGCTCTGACTCATTCATGCATGTTTGAGAAATCCTGCAGCGTTTTTATGCAGCCATGCTGAGGAGCAGAACGACAGGTGGGGACCAGAAATGCCTTTTGGTACCAGAAACGCCCCTGGGACGTGTCTTTAAGTCGAACTTCCTCATCACGGAGCACACCTCCCCACCCCCCACCTCACACACCCTGCCCATGACTCCTGCAGGCTCAGAGCAAAGTGAAAGTGAAACTTAAACTGTCTGCTGCTCTCAACACTACGTGAAGCTCTTTTCAGATTCAAAATACCTTTGAGGAAATGTATTTTCAGATGCCAAATAACTGCATTGTGACGCTAAAAAAGAGAGAAAAAAAGAATTCTTCTAATTTCTGATCTGAAATACACTGACCAGATGAAGTCTTTTGCCAGAAGTGAAGCAAAAAAGAGAAATGAAACTTCTTCCCTTTTCTGTTGCAACAACACTCTAAGAAACAATTTTATATGAAGCTTAAGGAAGTGAAAATAATGTATTCATTTTACAGTCAAGTGTAAGTTGAGTATTATACAGAAACTAGATAGTTGCCTAAGTATTGAAAATATAATTTATAATTCTATCTAATGCATATATAAACACCTATTTACACCTGCCACAGCATAATGAATAAAGTATTGCATTTGGAAGATGCTGGCATCATTCTAAAGTAAACTAAGACAAAATATTTACCTAGAAGCTTTTTTATATTGTGAAAGACAAGACAGTATTATTTCAGTTCCTTATAGTTTTTATTGGTGATGTATTTCAAACACAGAATAATTGCTTGATAAGGGCCTTTCTTTATTAAAGTGAAATGAGAGTACCGGCATCTGTAGGATTATTTATCACTGTTACAGCATCAGAAGACATTAGCATGAAACTAATGAGATCCTGTCTGTTCTTCAGAAACAGACATGTTTATTATTAACAACAAAGCTGCCAAAAGAATCATGATTTTATGTTTAAAATTTGTTGTTTTGCTTTGCTTGAAATGTGTGAAATTACCTTTAAAGAAAAGGATTGATAAGAGAAATGTGATACACCGTAGTTGTTAAATGCTCCTTCTTTACTTTTAGAAGCTTGTTTTCTGTTTGTATATTCTTTTGAAAAATGTTTTGACCACAAACACACACACAAACTTTTAGCCCTAAAAATGTGAGCATCCACAGTTCTGCAAACAATATGCTCTTGTGTAAAGACAAGACATATTTTAAAGGGCGTTTAACAAAGAGATCCCACACACACACAAAAAAAAAAAAAAAAAAAAAAAAAAAAAAAAATAGAATCATCCACTTTGTTTTTAGAGCTGGCTTCAAAAAAATGGCATACAGTTATTTTGACACATTTCTGCTTAATTACTAACCAAATTCTCCTAATAATTAAATACTTAAAAGGTGTTAGCCTCCAGACAAGCATCAATTAGTTTACAAAAATGATGCAGTCAGAAAAGTCTCATGGACGCAACAATAATAAAGTGTTTTATTTGTTTGTTTTTGTTTAATTTATTGGTACAATGAAGAAAAACATAATAAAAACATGTGACCTACAAAGCTTCAAAGTTTTCAGCATAATAGAGGTC
>NW_013952580.1:105944-118028 GCF_001266775.1 Austrofundulus limnaeus | reverse complement strand
AAGCAGCTCTGTTGTCCTCCATCCATATTTTCAGTTACAGGCTGAGTCATTTCTACCTTCTCCTCTCTGTCAACGCTCTCTGGTTTCATTTAAAAGCTAATCGTCAAATATTTTCCAAAATTAACCTTCAGGGTGGATATAGCTCGCTAGCAGCCTCACACCGAGGACCTATCCACGTCATCATTTACCCAGAATGCTTTGTGTTAAATAAAATGGCTCAATGTAATATATTTTAGAAAATTTAGTTTAACAATTATAAAAACTAAACAGCCTACAGTATTTTTACAGTCTTTATTTCAAAGTTAAAATAAATGTTTATCAAATAAAGTCTAATGTTACAACTAATCATGGATCCCTTTAAGTTGTAGTGTGGATTCCATCATTTGAACTGGAACAGTTTATTTTTAATCATTATTGTTCTTAGTGAGGACAGCCCTGAAGTTTTACACATTAACACAGACACCTTACAGGAACTACCTGCTTCAGGTTGTAATTTTCATTTGATGTATTGAATTTTTGAGGCTCTGCAGACGTAGCCTCAAGTGTAGAAAGTGAACCAGGTACGTCCAGATGATTAATTGGCGTATTAGCTTCTTTTTCCGACTGAAACATCAGCCAGACTGATAAACGAAGCTCCCAGTTTGCCGGCCCAACAACGGCACCAGTGCTCTAATAAAAAGTGTGCACAACTAAATTTGGCACCGTTTTGTCAAGCTAAGTAATTAGGTTACCATCAGTGAAAAAAAAAACATTATTAGCTTGAAGTTTTATGCACAGAATGATCTGGGAAGATGTTTAGTGGAAGACTCATCTGGGAGCAATGATGCTTAGTTAGGAGGAGAATGAATATGTTGTAAACTAAACCATCAAACTGTTTAAGCATAAAAGTTTTGAGTTGTGAAGAAATTTGTTTTAGTTGCTTCAACTTTCTTGTCATATCAAACAACAGAATGAGTTTAGAGTGTCCTACGGAAAGTCATCCAACCATATGTTTCTTTCAAAAAAGAAAAAAATAACCTGACAGAGCAGCTTGATTTGGTCAACAAACAACAGCTGGCCATGCATACATAAAGGTTTTTAGTTCACTCTATGTGTTTTGGATAGACGGGTGGCAACGGTAAATCTTTTAAACATCTCGTGGAGAATTTCCGATTTCACCTTCAGAGATGAAAGCAGCAGAGCAGAGAAAAGGGCAGACATCAAACCCATCATCAATGGGTGTCTGAGCTGAGGCGCGCTGAACGAGTGACCATTACATTGATGCGCCGCAGGTTCCATGGAGGCTATCTGACCTGGCTTTGAAATGACAGGGAGCTCGATTTGGATGATGGATCAAGAAAGGCTGACAGTTTCGTACAATGGAAGGAGAATGAAACAGCAGAACGACCCAGGTTGGCTGACAGAAAGACAGAACTAGAATAAGTGAAGTGAATGTATGTTGGTGAGTGTGTGTATGTGTGTGTGTGTGTGTGTGAAAGAGGGGCATTTCAGCTCATCCAATAGTAACTCAGGGTCACGGGTAGCGTCCGTCAGTAAAGGACAGGTAGACTGTGGTGGGCTTCAACCAATAGCAATGAAGTGAGCTAACCTCTTCGCTGCTCCCCCATGCACTGGTAATTCTCTCAAATGTCACATCAAAATGGATCTCATTTAGGTGGGTAAAAAGGACCTGACTCTCCATTGCAGATGTGGGTGGACCCACGCCAGATTGAACGTGAACTCTAAAAACGCGGCCGCAAAGGAAGTGTTTTGAAAAGGTTTGTAAAAGGGGGTGCGTGCTGCACATTTATGTCAGCTCAATTTAGCTCAGTTATAGACACAAGATAAGGGGTGAGAAGTGTCTTTGATCTTTACTCTGGAAGAAAGAGAAGGAGAAAATTCTTCAGTGTCTGGTTTGATGACTGGGCGTATGATTGTGGTCTTCAGACACATCTCCTATTCTTACTCATTAGGGAGGAATGTATAAATAAAGCAAAAATATGTTGTGTCAGAGTCACTCATATCCCCCAGGGGGACATGGAAGCCCCAGTAATCACATATGGCACAAAAGCTTACCCATAATCCCCTTTATTTTTATTTTCATGATGTCACTCTCTTTAAGCCCCTTTGCTTTATGAGTCGCAAACGGAGAGGAGAAGGGAGAGGAGGCGGGGCGGAGAGGGGAGGAAAAAGCAAGGGAGGGGTGAAAACAAATGATGTGGATCCCTCATTGTTCTTTCTCTATGCCCTCATTCCAGTCAGGGCAATAAGAGAACATTGTGATTTACTGTCAGTGAAGCGCAAGAGTGCATCAGAGAGAATCCACTGCGGCAGGGGCCATTAAAATAGATTTAACTTCCCACAGTATTAGGCCAGATGTCTGCACTTCTATTATATTTCAATCAGCCATGACCTTGGTCTCCACATGATGAGAAAGATCACTAGGAGAGGGGAAGTGAGAGTGAAAATATATGCAAAAAAAAGAAGCCCAATAGAAATATCAAACTACTTAGTCCAACTAAATCCCTGTGTACCATTGTGCTGCATGTACAGAAGGAGAGAGACCAAAATAGAGCCAAGGTTTCATGTTCTCTCAAAGTGTATGAATCATTGAGAGCACTTTTGCTACTTATACGCTGCAGTTCTGGGTTTTTTTTTTCCGGGTGGGGGGTGGGGTCTTGCTTTTTCGTATTTGAGGCATGTATTTGAGGAAGAACCAGGGGAGAACCACAGAAAACGAACAGTAGATATTTTTTAAACCCTCTGAAATCAAACGATAATGGATGAATCCGCGCACAATCTTTGCACAAGGGAAACATTGACTTCTTACATAATCGTACATTTTCTCTCTAACAACGCTCATATCTTTCAATTTGAACTGTATGTTTATGTAATTTCTATAAAATCCTTTCTCTGTATACTATCCATTCATTTCCGCTCCGTGAAAAAAAAAAGGCAGAGTAGAGGTCACTGCTTGTTGTACTTAAGAGACCGGTGATAATTGGGCTTATTGGCTGACACGGGCTGACCTAAATAAAGAACTACCACTGGTTATAAGTGCAGTTTCTCCTAGCATTGGTGTGGATACTATGCAAATGTTCTTCTGATGGTCTTCCAGCACTGCTTTCAGTCATTGATGAACCAGCGCTGGTTGAGACCTAAAACCAGATTTCAGCCAGATTTTTTTATGATGTTGAGACCATACCCTTTCTAGATATTTAAATACACTGAGTACAAGATATTTCTCTTCTTCATTCTGACGACCTTGCCAACGGCTCTGTGGAGCCTCAAAGAAGGAGCGAGATGTGTGTTGGCGTTTTCAAACCCACAATTTTCATTTTTCTTTCCTTTGTCCCTTTTTTTTTGCAGGGAAAGAATAACATACAACAAACATAGAGAATAAATTCACAGAGGGTATTTTTTTTATTTTCTTTGGTTGGGAGGGCCGTTGTTACGAAGTGAAGAGTGCTGGTGAGGGTATAATGGTGCACTGTGACTCACTATTTAGTAATGGTGCCTTTTCGCATCAGTATCGCCCACATTGGGTGTTCAGTGCCAGGTTATATTGAGGTGTCTCTGACTCAGAGAGAAAGAGGGGAAGAGAGAAAAAAAAGTTAAAAATAGGATAAACAGAGGGAGGGCAGGTTGGTCCCACAGGCCACACATTTGTGTCACATTTAATTTTTGGTTAACAAAATGTCAACACGTGAGCTACTTTTCTTGGAGAAAAAAAAACATATGTATGAAATTTAAAGGAAAAGTCTAGATGAAGACTTCTACTCTTTTATCATATTCCATATTCTATGACTTGTACCTTTTTGACAGAAAAATCATCTCAAAAACACCAAATAGTAAACTAAAATTCAGTGTGACAGTAGTTGAGAGTCATCCTCAACACTTACTCTGAGCACAGATCTTGTAAGTTCTTTTTTTTTTTTTAAAACTTGCCATCAACTGTTGGAGTTAATCCTATGTATCTGTTAGCAAAATATCTCATGAATCACCTTACATAATTGAATGAACTCTATGAAAGTTATCTTTGGATATAGATTTACATCTGATTGACTTTTGAATTCAGTCTGATTCAMCATGGCTGTCCCAGCTAATCAGCCTTGGCAAACACAAAAATGACTATAACGAAGTCATATACAGTATTTAGATATTAAGCTACAATTTGGTGCGGTAGTAGCTGAGAGTCATCCCTAACATACTTTGAATGATAGCAGATATCGAAATATTGTTGTGTAAAATGTTGGCATGTGAGAGAGTCAATGTATTCTATTAAAGAACATTTACTTAGTCTGTGTAAATAGATGTCACAGTATTTTGCCATATTCTAGAGGAGAAATTGAATGACACCCTAACCCAAAATATACACCTGTTTTTAGGATAGATTAGGCAAGTTGAAACTGTGAGATGCTTGATTCTGTAATCCTATTGCATTTGTGTCACAGACATTCCCATAAGACCTCATAGAATTGTTTTAAATAACGAAAAGTAGACACACTGTGTCTCCTTTAACTGCTTTGAGCTATGGGGGCTGTTGTATGGGAGTCAGGCTCTGGGTGGGTTAACACAGGTGTAATACATGTGAAAAAAAGAAAAGTCAGGGGATATCAGAGTGCCAGAGTTTAAAAAAACACACAAGCGAACAGACAGAACAGCAGGTTGAAACACACAAAAAGAAAAGCAAACACCACAGGAAGCRCATCAGTTAGTTTCAGATTCTGAACCCAACCATTTGCTACAGTTCGTTTACAGCTGACCAAATCAATATAAGACACATGGCTTAGTGCGAAAGCAGAGGCAGAAAACATGGTGGCAAAAACAACCTGAAACTTGCTGCGAATCCCAAAAGTTATCCTTCCTCACATGTTCAGGTACAGTGTAACAAATACAACACAGACAGAAACAGATGTCCCATACAAACTATTTCTCAAATTCTTGTCTTTTCCCTTTCTGCTGCCCTTTGGATAAAAATGACCCATGAGGCCTTCGTTGTAAGGAAAGCCTCGTGGGTCATTTTGAGCCAAAGGGCAGCAAAAGGATTAAGCTCCATGTCTTCTCCTGCTTGTTTTCATTTATTATGTCATTTTTTTTTACGTAATCACGTAAAGATGCATCCATGTGGACTGAATAAACAACAGTAAGAGGAGAAGCCAGGCAAAACACCCAAAAATATGTATAGAAGGAAAAAGTCTGCATAAGCTCTCTAACTGATCAAGCTTGATATGAATCCCCAAAAAGAGAACACTTATTGCTCATTATATTAAATTAGAAACTGAGTTGGCGTGGTTGAAGGAAATGATTTTGGTTTGGTATTATTTAAAGTCTGAGCTGATTTATAAGGACATTTTTGAAGAAATGTGCTGAAGAAAATAACTATTTTGGCTACAGATGATATCCCAAATATGTGTTCTAATCTAAAATCTGAAATTGTTTTTACAARCAAAGAAAGAGTGGTCACCAAGCACAGTTCAGAACTGCAGTTATTAAGGGAACACACACACACACATACACAAAGGAAATACTAGTCAGTCAGGAAATTTGAGTGATTTAAAACTCTGTAATGCAACTGATTGAATAGAAAAAAAAACATTTCCACTCAATGAGGAAATAAGCAATTTATAATCTTTATTTCAACAAACTATAGGTTTGCGTGTGGGCGGATAAAAACATAGCTTGCTAACAGATAAAAAAAATAAAACAAACAACCCACACTTTTGCTTATGTGCTGAAACCTCAACAGATGAACCAAATGGAAACCATTAATWTAGTCAAACTCAAAAGCTCCATATGGGCAGTTTGCATGCATATATTTTTACAGAAACCATACAGAATTTAAAGCCTTGAAAACATCTTGTTCAAATGGACAGAGTGCGTCCAAGCATACAGTATTTAAAGCTGTTACTGATTAGCGGTTTTCTCTTTTTTAAAAGCCCAGAGATGTTATGTGTAATGCAATCTTCTCACTGTGTCAGACTGCTACCTCAGTGCATTTGCTGTGGAAGACCCCAGACATGCAAACAAAGGAGTCTCTGTTCTGACTACATGTACCGTTTGCACAGGCACACATCATGTAAGGGCTCGGGTCGGCATCTTACCGTCGTGTTAAAACGTGCAATATAGCATAAGGCCTCCCCCTTTTTTCAGAATATGCTTGACCTGTTGCAACAGTACATTAAATGTGAGCACTGCTCTCACAACCGTGGGATAAACATCTTACTACAGGGCTGTTCATACAGAAAACTGAGAAAAGAACAAAAATAAATAAATAAATCAAGATGTCAGAAAGGAAAATTGCAAACTCCTTAATTTTTTTTGCATCATTACTGCAGAAATTCACACAAATTCCTAGCCTGGTAAAAACCAGACCATTGTCCTTCACTTTGCTTCGTACGAGGGTCTGGACTAGCTGCTATGGAGAAGCGATTCTTGCTGGAGGCGTGGCCTCTGCTGAAGTGTCGCTGTGACGGAGGCTAAGCTAAGAAGCAAACCAGAAATCGCGTGTGCTGTAAACAACCCTACTGAGAGGAGAAATATACTGAGCCAAACGAGACGACTGTAAATGAGAGCTGCTGCTTTGTCAGACAAATTTAATTTAATTTGGAAGCCTTATCAACACGGACTGGCTTCATTCACTTCCTCCACTGCCGTATGCTAAAATAACTAGCAGACACTGCGTAGAACATCGACGTCGTTCAAAACTCCGCCTTCTGTTCTCTGATTGGCCAAGGTAAAATAAACTACAAGCAGACACTGCGCAGAAAATCGACGTTCTGTTCTCTGATTGGTTCGGCTAAAAATCTGCCAGCGAAATCCTTGTCTATGGGAGAAATCCCAGCAGTGAAGGGAAACTAGAATTCAGCCGAACTGCATAGGAAGGAAAGGGCCAGGCTAATATATTCTTAATGTATGCAAACTTATGATCACGATGATTAAAACTTAAAATCTCTGGAGGCTCTAAGACACAATATTTTCAGTCAACAGGATATTTTTTTTCTGTTTGAAAATAACTAAAGCTATTAAAAATGCTGTCTTTACATCATCACAGCGAGCAAATTCGCACAAAAAAAAAAAAAAACCTGGCAATTGTTTTACACCCGATGCCCTTCCTGAACCTGGACTCAAAGCTGCAAACTCAAGTTTACACGACCGCAACCACCAATCTACCGCAGCCCGCCTTTTAAGTTGTTGCATATAACACTTAYAAAACAAAACAGAAACGGCTACACTAAAAGATCTGTTCGCCACTATTCTGCTATTAAATTTTAAATTAAATACACTTTGGTAAAAAGACTAGAAACCCAAAGCGTGTGTTCACAGGGCGTTTCAGAACTCATGTGTAAGCTTCTATTTGACAGCACTGACAGAGCATCAACTGCAGCTGACATGTTTTGAAAAGCCCAAATTGCTTTATCCACTAAGAAGGTATTTGTTGACACAACACGGCAAACCTAGAGTGGGTGTTGGTGATTGACGTATGACCGCAGCGGCAGCGAAACTACAAAGCTGGACATTTATCCCAATTAGCACAAACACACACACACACACACACACACACACACACACACACACACACACACACACATATGAACAGTGACATAATTAGGCCAGACCAGAAAATGTGAGAAACGATGAACTTTATAGATTCTAATTTGTGCTGTAAGTTGACAATAAGATGCTAAAGCTCCCACTCGACCTCTCATTAAAGCCTCTCAATCTAAACATCAAAGAAAAGGCGACATCGTGGCTACAAGATGTACGAGCTCATGTGAAGGTGGTTATTAGGCTTTTATGAAATGGTGTTTGTACACAAGTGCAGGGTGGTAGTTTGTGGTGAGCTGCACATCCATGTGTTCTTGTTCATGAAACTCTGCAAGGCCCAATTTAAGTTTTTACATCATGTGAGTAAGCAGATTTTTGTCAAGTGAGGACATTTTGGCAGTTTTTTTTACATCTTCAAAGGCTTGTTTGAGAGGCATGGTTTTAGAGTTAGTGCTGTAATTAAATAACTTTATTGGTCTAGTTAAACAAATATAAACACTGAGAACAAAGTAGAGAGTTGCTCAAGTAAAACTGTTTGGAGTGGTGCAAGCAGGAGCTTTTTGATGATAGTTTGTTGAGCTTTAAAAAAAACAAAACAAAACACATAATCATTTAATGCACCACACACACAGCGGTATTTGCTCCTCGGCTAAAGAATAGATTGTCAACTGGCAGAGCCCGGGCAAAATCCGGCCCACAAGCTCATTTCTACTGGCCCACAAAACAGGAAATATCTATTTAATTATACACAATCTCTCACACAATTTATTTATAGTGAACCAGAGTAAAGGTTAAAAAGACAAACGCAATGGCCAATTGGAGTAATCGCTCACAACATGTGATCAGGCCAGACTCAGACACTGGAATACAACAGGCATATGACAGCTGACCACTGAACACAGTGAGGCTGTTAAAATCAGTAGAAGCATAAACAAGCCTGGGATTCAAGCTTAAGTCGAATGCGAAACAGATTTTCCCCCTGCTAGTCTTAACTAACTGCAGATGTTTATTTCATGTCTATAACAAAGTTTATCCATCTACAAAAGTTTTACATTTAGTCCAAATTGAGCCTAATTCATCCCAGTCATTTATGGACAGTTTAGATGTCTTTTTAACTAAAAAAATGCTAATTRGATCTATTGAACGTCTTTGAGAAAAGATGTTTGAACAATAGTTAAACTGTCCATAACTGTCTAGACTAAAATCAGGCTAAATTATATATAAAAGGGAAAGCTTTAAAGACATACAAATTCAGTCTCATAACTTTATTTTTAATTTAACATTGACATATCATCTGCATTTTTGCTCCACTATCATTTTATGATATCATCACACACCCAGACTGGCCATTGYTACCATAAACATGGCCATTCATAGGTTGACACACTGTCTTTGAAAATTACTGCTCCGTGACTACATTTCTTCAAAGWGTTCTGCATTAAAWTGTATGAGAAGTGAAACAAAGACAGAAAAATATACTAAAGGCACTCAAGACAAGTAAATCAAGAAATAGGAAACAAAATCTACAATTTTTTTAACCATACCATACCATACCATACCATACCATACTATACCATACTATACCAGCTTTATTCAACTTTAAACACCCACAGGGCCACATATATCATATTTACTGTGGTGATCCCTGAAGTAGGGCATGGACAAATGAAAAACTTTTAGGTCAGATTTGTTTTGTGTTTAGCAGCAGATTTACTCTTATATTTTCATCAAAACCTCTTCTCCAAGATTCTATGCTTGTCCGATTACACCAGTTTTGTTTACCTACACAGTCTATAACCAGACAAATGTAGGTCAATTGCATGACTCAAGCTTCAACGTGCTTTTCAGTGGTATCTGTCGAGTGGCTTCTTTTTCAAGGGGTGCATAGCTGCGTTTCAGAATTGTATATCAATATATCTGGAAAAGTACTGGAACCTTTTCAAACTGCACTGTCTGTCAGTGTTATGCTTATTGTCAAATGTTGCAATCTTTTTTAAGTTTTGGTGCCAGTGTAGATCACTTATTTCAATTTTTTTTAATTACACCTCAATGTTTACAACCAACATTCTTGTTACAATGAGGTGGTAAACTTAATTTTTAAGGATGCTACCACAAAATCTCAACACATAGATCCTAAACTACATTTTCACAAAAAGAAACAAAAAAAAAAATGTTGTAATGAGAACAAAATTTTTCATTTAAATGATGGACTCAGAGATATGGAGGGATGGTTGCCTCTCCGTAAGAAGGTTGCGGAAACTAATCCCGGTCTTTCTGATTGGAGTTTGCATGTTCTCCATGTGCATGGGTTTTTGCCGTGTGCTCCGGTTTCCTCCCACAGACCAAAAATATACGTTGGGTTAATTGGCAACTCTAAATTAGTCCCATGTGAGAGTCTAGATGTTTTTTGTTTCTTTGTGGCCCTGTGATTGACTCATGCAGTGACCGCTGGACATAGACACAAGTGAGCCAGAAAGGAAGAAACTGATAGAGATAATAAGTAGACGGATGTTAGGCTCATAAATTCAGTTGCGTTTACGATGATGATCCAGGAGTGGATTACTGAGTACTTATTAAAAAGTGAGATACTTTGTGTGYTAAAAAAGTGCATTGAATGTGTCACTTTCTGTCATAATGAATGGGGTTCTATGAGTTTGTGTAAAATAAGTAGATTACATTAGAGAATATGTGAGAGAGGCCTTGCTGTCATTGGTCCTCTGGCTGTGTCCAATGCCTCTTTGAATTATTTGGCTAGGCGCTAATTGACATGGAGCTTCCACCTCATCATGTTTTGTCAGAACACGAAGGCCGGGCTGCCGGATCAACAAATCTTTGAGCTCCAAATTCTGCCATATGTCCAGCCATGTGTTTCATGTACCAGCTGGGAGCACTCAGCACTGTTCCTGTCTAACCCACTGACTGTGGGAGTTTTGAGAACTGGCACTTTAATGAGCTTGGGGTGGTGAAATGTTACTGCTGCTTTCGCTGCGTCTTTGTTTTGACTTGTCACCAACACTGTCACATCCACTTGTTTAATTCCACTAATGTTACAAATATTAAAGCTCTTTGGTTGAAATCAAAATAAAACTGCTTTGAGGAGAATAAAGAAATAATTTGACTTCAAGTGTTCTCCTTAGTGGAAGAGGTTCAAACTCATAGGAGTCTTTTAGGAATCATACTTATTTCATGGCTGATTTCCTGACTGGTTACATGTTGCAACTTTGCAAAAAATGCTGATTTTTGTTTGAAAATTATTTCTAAAAAGCTATAAATAAAAACCCTAGACATAAAGAATCATAAAAGGCAGGTCTTTTAAAAAAATAATCAAAGAGAGGCTATTCTTTTGGGCAAATGATACCCGCATCTGTTGACAAATGACACATATTTTTTTTGACAAATTTTATCCAAAAGTTGAGTTTTCCAGTTCATATTGGCTATGTCTTACCAACTCTGCTGTGTTAGGGAAATGTATAAATTTAAAATGATCCAGCATTTATGTCAGCCTGGTAGGTTTATAGGAAAAGACATGAGCTGTCTTACCTGATTTGGCGACCGAAACTCTTGGTTACTGTCGTTCATGTACATGTTGTCAGCATCAAACTGTGAACAGAAACAGAAAAAATAAAAATAAAAATCATATTAAAGAACAGTTTTTTGGGAAAAAATATGAAGGAATGCTTGCCTGTGGGGGGAGTTACAAAGAGGAAAAGCTCTTTATGGGTGGCCTCAAGTGTGAGACTAATGACTTTGTCACTTTGGTTAAACCTCATGGTGGCATGGCAGCATGGGCAATTACTGTTCGTCAGCGGGCCGATAATTAGGCTACATGAGCACAGTGACGAGAGATGGGCTTTTCCCTGTGGGCTCCGCTGCGTGTGTGTGAGAAAGGGAACGAGTGTGAATGAATCCATGAGTGCATTCAGTGGTGAAGTGTGCGCTCGCTGTGTTCGAGGGGGTGTTCCCAGCGTAGAGCGAAGGCGTGCTGTGTCTTCTAACTTGAGCTAATCAGGCAATGAAAGATCACTTGCTGCAGGTGCCAAAACACTCCTTGACATGGGGTTAGAGCTCACGTAATAACAAATGACTCTCGACCTGTAAAAGGTGCCGGGAAACAACAGAAGGTCAACACACGAATGCAACATGCCAGCGCCGCTGTCTAATTTGGAACGGCGCTAAATCCCTGAAATATCCCCAAGTGAGATCAGTTCTGAGAGGCTACAAGTGAGGGAACAAAGGTTTGTTTTAGCTATAGATAAAATTAGATTGCGCTCAACAAATAGCTCCGTAACTTAACCTGTACAATATCAGTCTGGCGCAAACGAAAAGGCATGATGGTTTGTCTCACTTGCAGARAATTAAACAAAGCAGCGAAGGACGAGATAATAATGTTGACACAAGTATGCAGGATGTCAAATAGAGCCGCAAATTTTGTTTGTTGACTTAGGTCATTCTTTGTAACGTCAAGTCGACAAAGATTTAGAGAGTGACAGCAGAAGAAGCAAACTCAAACTAGACAGCATTCCAAGTCAAATTCCTTAGATTTGAAGATAATTGGGG
>NW_013952580.1:100764-105919 GCF_001266775.1 Austrofundulus limnaeus | reverse complement strand
GTGGTCTGCTATGTGCTACAAGGAAGGTTTCTAAAAGCTTTAAAAGATAAACAAACTCTAAACAGAAGAGAGCACAAATGGATCACAGGCTGTACCTGCTGAAAACAATGTCCAGATACATAATGGACAGAAACGAGATGAATTCCTTTGGGGGAAATCTAATACCTGTACCGGTAGACAGGAAAAAAGCAGAAGTAGCTAAACGAGCATGTGAGCGGTGAGAAAGAGAAATTACTGTACATTATTGCAGATGAAAGGTTGGGCAAATGAGCGTCTGCCTTGGGGCAATGGTTGGTTAACGATGCATAGAGTGGAAGCTCTTGTGAGGATCCACATGAGCATTTYATTGATTACATTTACATTCATCCACATACCCAAACAAGGAACTGAGACAAGAGCTGCATATAGGTTGCATTAAGGCTTCATTCACATTCACATGAATAATCCAAAAGCCAAGCACGAGAACTACGTGTTTGCTTCAAGTGAAACTGAATGCTGACTAATTATTTTAAGCCATTTGCTTGATCAAACAGGTGTGTTTGTCAACAAACTAACCCATAGGTAGAAATGAGTGCAACGGAGGAAGATGAGAAAAGTGATGTTGACGGTGAGGATGTATTTGTAAYAAACTCCTCGCTTCTTTTCCTGTTCTGATCTAACTGAGCAGTTTAACTCCACAGAAGTCCAATTCGATATCAGGAACAACATAAAGCCATTAAAGGGGGTATTATTMATTTTCCAGGCACATACTTCAAATCTATACCACAATGAAGTAACTATCTCACCTTTCAGTTGTTATTACAATGCTGTATTTATCAGAAATATCACCATTATAGCCTATTTTAATGCCTTGAAATTGTGGGATGGGAACTTAACTGCAGACTGAGCTCCAGGGAGGTGCTATGAACAAACAGGCGGTGCTTTGTACCAGCAACAGTTTATTCACCTCCACATGGCTCCCACAGGAGAGTCAAGGATTTCTCAAACTCTGGGAATGTGTTTGATGAGGGAATGAGATTATAACATGATAAAAAGATTTAAAAAAAAAACATTGATTTTGTATAATACTCCTCCCCCCTTTAAGAAAGTATTTTTAGGAAAAAAATCCCTCAGGTGAACACAGAATGGAAAAATGCCACATGACCACATCTTTCATTACAGCTAATTTTACAAATTGAATTTTTCTTTGAGTGCTGAGCCCTGCCACATTTCTTTCCGCTCCAAAGGAAGAAATAACTGAAATCACCACTTACATCAGTAATGAGATTATCATCTAAAAGGCCAAAACGGCCCAGAAAGGTCAGCCATTTTGTGCTTCAACATGGCTGCCCATATATTGCAATGTAAAGCTCTTTCCYCTTGCTTCTGTCTGAGTGGCTCTGCTTTGCACTTCCTCACRCTTTCATTTAAAATGCCAATTTGATGCTGGCTCAATGCTATCAGCTCAGCCATTACTCCTCATAAACTGTAGAATTCCTGATCTCTTTCTTTCTTTCTTTCTTTCTTTCTTTCTTTCTTTCTTTCTTTCTTTCTTTCTTTCTTTCTTTCTTTCTTTCTTTCTTTCTTTCTTTCTTCTGTTTCATTTTATTCCCCCCTTCATCATCTTCTTTTTATTCATTTGATTCCTTTGCTCCTTCACTTTTACTTATCATCCTCATGTTCTCACCATCCCCACCGCTTTTCATGTTACAACCTGTCACACTCCCTCTTCCCTTCTTTCCCTCCGCTCTTCTCTTTTTCTTAACGGGCCGTGGCATCGCTTCCTCATCGGCAGCTTAATTGGGCATTCTGCCTGAGACAAGGGCCTCATTAAGCAGTAATTACACACATGTTGTTTTCGGCAAACATCTCTATTTGGATTGCTTTGCATGGTAATTGTTCAGCAGGGACCACTGCTTGCGATGTTTCAATCCGTGACACACGTGGTGCTGGTAGAGAGGAATAAAAAAAAAGGCATGGAGAAGAGGAGGGGGATGGAAGAACAGAAGGAAAATAATAATAGGCTGTGAAGGAGAAACAAACTGAAAAGTAAAGCATGCATACATGAGATGGAGGTGAGAGTGATAGAAAAGCAGAAACAAAAAAAGCTGAAAGAATGAATTCAGAAAGACAGTGAAGAAAAGTCTAAAAGGAGCAGATTCTGTGCTAGTGGAAAATGAGTTAGAGGGAGAGAGAGATGAGAAAATGAGGAATAAAAGTGAAAAAAGGAAAATTCAGGAAAAAAAAATAAATGAGAGACTCCCAGAACTAGGTCACGCCAAGGAATCATCGACAAAGCTGAGCGTTTCAAAAATAATGAAGCCACAAGGTGGAAGTAATGCTAACTAGCATATCCAGAGAAAACGTAATATTTACACAGTTTTAATGGTGCAATACAATACTTGGATGTTTTCATCTAGGAGTGCTCAGTGAGACAGATGATGACAGGATTGGAGGCTCCGCTGAAGGTTGCTTTTGATTGATGGACAATTTATATAAGCCCCTCACTAAGCCTTCTAGGCAACATCTGTTTGTGAGGAGGAGGATGGGAGTGAAGATCAACTGCCTGTGTGTAAGGCCATAACTTCCCAGTCATTAGAGAGAGAAATGACATTGCACTAAAAAGAGACTAAAATTATTTTTAAAGACAGGAAACACTTCATCAAGGAAGATGGCTCCAATCATAGGTGTGAAACCTTACATACCMAGATCCAATTAATTAGTTAGACAAACACAACTCGTTTCAGGGCCTTGCTGTAAAACGTCTGTCAAAGCACAATTATTTGTGCAAATGAACTTACATAGCTAAAAAAAACTTGAAGGTTGATCCACCTCATTCTCATGCATAGCAGCTTTCATTCGAATTTAAAGTAAAAATGTGTATCTGTGCATACTTAACAACTGCATACTTGATGATAATAACAATAAATCTTTTTTGTWCATCACAATTTTAACAGTAAATGTAATAAAAGTAATTTAAAAATATGAACAATGAAATAAGCTTCAGACTAACTAAAAGCTACACAAATTACAACAAGAAAAACACTGTTGTAAACACTGCAGAATACGTCTTAAATCCTTTAAACCACTACAACAATGGAGCAAGTTTTACTGTATATTTTACGTCTAGCTTAGCCTTGCCAACTCAGCACCTCTAAAATACTGTAGTTGCAGAGTCTCCTTTGCTTTGCAGATTTCTCCATATATAAATAAATAATTCTAGTTAGCTGTGACTTTTGATGGGCAGAATCCACTGGACTCAGAAACAAGCATTGTAAATACAAAAATAAAAAAAAAATACTATTACTAATATGGAACAGTTTGCAACCCTAATCTAGTTGCTTCAGGAGAATGGTGWACTCTGCAGAAGACTTTCGACCTATGCTGCTCTTCCACTTTGAGTTTATTGCCACCTACTGGCCTGGAGTAAAATCAAGAGTGTTTGTGTCTTGGCTTCCATTTGCTTTATTTTGAAAAGAAAAATCACACATAGTTCTTCACTTCATTAATAAATCACAGCTATGACTGATGTGGCAAACATGATACATTTCTACGTACTGATAGTGTTTAAAAAAAATCTGTTGTGTCAACACTTTATCTAAACAAAAATGAGGTAAAAAGAAAAAGGCATTATGGTATTTCTGATTGTGCCAGCACATTTTTTTTACCTACTAATAATCACAGGCCTTTACTTTCTTCTTCTGCGCAACACCACAGACACTATCCTATTAACAATATATGAAGATGCAGCAAGAAACTGCATTTCTTTTAAGCTAACATTGATGTAGACTGCTGCAATGTGCCRTATGTACAGGTGTAGCAAAAAAAAAAGTCACACTGAAGAACAACCTCAACCAACTTTCTGAAGTTTTGAATTAATAAGAGAAAATTCTATAAGCAGAAAGTGTACWACGTGTGACTTTAAAAGCCTTTGCCAGTACACGAGTCTCTAAAAATAATTCTTTCAGCAAGCGGAATTAATAAACCCAGAACAGTACACAGCCATTCTGTGAAGAAAGGGGTGTGGTGAGGGGGGTCTCATGCAATATGTATGCCAGTTTGAGCACCCTTCTTCCTCACCCCCCCCACCCCCTTCTTTATATTTCTCTTTTCACAGCTCACTCTTTCACTCCAGTCCTCTGTTCAATTAAGCTGTAGGAGCGACCTAACAAACCTCAACCTGAGACGATGTGCCACTGAATTTTGATGTTGCCCAACTTGTCACAGCTGCTTCAAAGTCAGAGAGGATGAGACAGACACACATACACAAGCACACATTTAAAAACAGGAGAAAATGGAAAACTGAAACACTATGGATAGAAAGAAAGGAGGTAAAAAAAGAAAAACAGAAAGAAAGAAAAGAAGGAAATATTTTTAAAGTTGCATAGGAAGAGGAGCCAAAAAAAAAGAGTGAGAGAAGAAAGACTTCGGTAACAAATCCGGTGTTGCACCACGCCCGAAGCAAACAATGAGCACGGGCAAACAATGAGCATGGCACACACATAAACACAAAGATGCAAACACACACACGCACACTCACAAAAGCCCATAAAAAGCACAGCCGGTGGCCATGGCGACACATGCTCTGTTGTCGTTAGATAAGGGAAACAGGGCCTCTTCCTGGGTGTGAGAGTGTGATCCTGCACACACAACCACATATGCACTACAATCACAAAACTTGTTCATACACAGCTGCAGTACCACTGGGGTCACATCTACTGTACTATCACCCAGTCACTTATGTGTCTGCACCTTTATCAACTGCATGACTCATTTTCATATGCAAAACACAATTTATGTTTATGTGGACATCCATCAGATAGAAAGCAGCTTCCTGTGTCTCCCGGGAACTTTATGGGATTCTGTGCAGAGATCTGTGGCATGAATCCAGCTGCTTTTAGGAACCTGAGATGATTTAGTGTYGCATTCATCACCTTTTTTGAAGGTGGTGAAGGACAAGTTGCTTTCTGCTTTCTATGAAAGGATAATTTGGTCTTATTGTTAGTGACAGAGTTACCCATCAGCCTGTCAGCTTCACACTAAACACAAAAAACAGCATGTTTTCCATGAGATAAGGAGCAAACTGCAACTCCAATAACAACAACTAAAAAAGTTTTAACCACTTCCGACTTCACCTATGATTTTGGATGTACAAAGACACATACAGCATATATAT
>NW_013952580.1:92936-100581 GCF_001266775.1 Austrofundulus limnaeus | reverse complement strand
GTGTGTGTGTGTGTGTGTGTGTGTGTGTGAATAAAAGACCAGTTTATGCTCCCATTCATCCACTTTGCAGTTGCTGCACTGGGGTGACCACAAAACAGAACCAACAGCCAGAAACAGAGATCTGAGAGGAGATTGAGAGTGTGGAGTGGGGTTGTGTGGGACAGGTAGGTTTGTGCAATAAGAAAAAAACAAAATGAAATGTAGAGAGAGAGAGAAAAAATTGGTGGTTTTGTTTCCACTATGAACTTGGGTTCACAACCGTTCACAGGATAAAAATCTAAACGGATGAGAGCTCACATCTTTTTTATTTTAGCACATAAAGTTTAGCAGCTGTGAGGGTTGGATTGGATTTTCTAATTTCATTTTCTACTTGTTATCAGCGCTAAAACTTTGGCCGAAAGCTGTCAATAACGGTTTAAGTTTCAAACAATAACTTGAAAAAATACATAAAATGTAAAAAGCAGTCCACCTTCGGATTTTGCTTTCAAAGTAACATTRCAATATTTTCTTAAACTTGACATTAATAATCAGCAAAGCAATGACTTAGTTGACAAAAATAACAAGTGTGTAAGTGTTCTACAATAAACAAAGTCTTATCATTTTTAATTTCTATACTAACACTTTTTGGAAACAACTCTTTATAACTTTAGATTTGAAGTTTGAACTTTTGTTTTCTTGTAAATTAAAGTGATTTAAATCAATATGCACTCAAAAAAAAAAAGATTTCAGTTCATCCATATAAATCAGTTTTGTCATGCTTTAAACAGAAATTAATCACCCCATGGTGCAGTTTCAACCTTTCTGCTCAATATTTTGGTTTCCCAGCTGCAACTCCTTCACTTAGTTCAGTCAGCAGCAGAAAATGTTTAGAGGTAAAGCTTTCAAGAAAGTACCACATTTTTTTATTTTATTTGGTTTTGTATATTTTTATTCCAATAATTTATGCACACAAACAAAATCCCAATAAGACAACTAAATTTTAAAAAAAACATCACCAATGAATACTTTTTTCTCTCTCAAATAAATAAAAATACTTTTAATTTTACTGAACCACATTTCTCATCTAATTAAAAAAACTGACCATGGGACATGTTTACATTGGAACTAATCTAGCAACATCCTGTAAAAGTCGAGAGTGTGAGTACTCTGTGTTTACTGGGATGACTTCTACTTTTTCCCACAAGACCATCATTTTTAAAATAATACCAACACTCTTGCAGAGGGACTGAAACTGACTGAAACCATATTAGGAAACTATTTACTAATTTAAAACAATTTTGCAATACATGTTTATTAAAAAATGTTTCTAAAACCACAGAGAGAAGTCGATCATCACTGGGTTTAATGTAAAGTGTATTATTTCTGCATTAGCCTTTCCTTGATACCTTAATGCTATGTCTGTTTTTATGCTTGCTTTAGCCATGTCACCCTGATGCTAACACAATAAATCTGCAGGCTACTAGTAGTAGGTTAATGATTCTAAATTAATTCACTGTCTCTGTCATTTTGTTCCATCTAACCTACACCTCTCAGCAAAAAGCAGAGCAAATATTCTTCTTTATAAACTTGGCAGGATCCTACATAAGTAATAGTTTTTCTTTAAGGGGATGAACAAACTGGTAACCATTTGCTGACATTTTTTCCCCCCAAAATGACTAAACAGCTGCCCTTGTTTCTTTCTTTTACTGTTCAATATGAGTTAAACTGCAAACTTGTTTTAGCACAAAAGCTTCTCTGCAGCTTGACTTTTTGGTAGAGGAATGGTTCCTCTGCCCCAAAGAGCTGTGAACGCACGTTAAATAGTGTATCACCAGTCTGTGTTCGTAGTAACTAAAGCAGAGTGCAAAAGAGGTCACGAGTGAGCCACGAGTGAGCAACATGCACAAAGGTACAAAAGAAAAGAAACATGTCAGACCAAAGTGCCACCCACTATGCCTCCTTCATCTTGCTGCGGTGGCCTTCAACGACGTGCCTTCTCACCCACGTTGGGAAACACTTTATGGGCAACAATCAAAATAGTATAGAAGTAATCATCTGCAGGGGCCCTGCTAGAAGAACAACCTACGAGTCTAACTGACACTTACTACACTTCCACGTGAAAAATAAATGCACGTTTTTTTGACAGGACCATACAAAGGTGTATCTGTACAGTTTGAGTCTCTGAGGTTTTAGGAGAGGCTGCAGACCACCAGCCACTTCTAACCGACTGGGATAAACAGTGATAAAAGAAGATAAAGGGCACAATAAACGTCACATTACCCCAGCTCTTTGCCTCTGCTCACCGCAGCATCAGATAACTGCAGCCGGAAGAAGAAAAAAAGTCTGGTTTCCTCTAGCATATAATTGGTTATCTTGTTGCGATCTACTGCTCTTTTGGCTTTGCAGAGTACAGTATAAAAGAGCAAAAGTGGGGAAAGTGGAAAAAATCTTAAATGAGACTGTTTTGGCTGTGAACGAACTAAGTCACTATGGGGCACACAAATCCTTCAGTCGAGTTATTTGCATCTCACCAAGTTGTGAACTTAAAATGTGCAACAATAAACCAACAGAGAATAAAAATAAACATAAATGATAAATAGGCTGTGATAAAACAATGACCATAGCAAGATACTTTCACATTATCACTTAATAGTTTATTGGGCTTATTTAAATCTGACTGACAAACAGGCTGTTTTCTTTTTTCAAAGTATTTCTATGAAGACTATCAAAAACTGAAGCCCTTATTCTAAATAATAAAAAAGATCTATGGTATGCCTTTTATATGACTCATTTTTAGCATTGATTGTGTAAATCAAGATGCCTGTGACAATATAATGAAATTATAATGTTTGTTATGCCAAGAAAAATCTCACTTGAGTTGAAGATCGTAGACAGGAAATAAATCACAAAGTTACTGCGTAGCTGTTCATAAAAAAATAATAAATGCAAAGTGAAATATGAATTATAAGCTAAGTGAGTATGATCTGATCAGTCATAAAATTACAACATAAACTTMATCATTATATCTCCACATATACCTAGATTAAAAAGTATAATTCAACTTAAAATTCCTCTAAATTCCATAAAACGGATTTCAGGTCATGTTTGTACAGTTTATTTTAGTTTTAAACACATTTCAGTTTGATTCCATGCAAATGGAGCAGCATAGCTAAAATCTATTTTCCCAATACAGTATGTGCTCTGGGAACACACAGCCTACTGTAGCAGGAGTTAATTATGTATACAAAACAACAACATGACCAGCTTTTGCTAAACATGTGGATCTGTAAATATGGAGAAAGCAAAACCAAAAGCAGATATGAATATAGCAGTTATGAAGTTTACATAAAAAGGGTCAACAAAAAACAAACRAACAAAAAACAWGTAAAGGAYACATAAAATTAAAACATGTTTTAGCATGCATGCACAATAATCAAACTCAGACATAAATGAGACTGCTAACATCCTGTTGTTAAACCTGAATTAAAGTCATGTTTTTATTTTGCAATAAAAGTTCAAATGTTGCCGTATTTTTAGACATGTAAAATGAGTTATAAAATATGATTACATCTATTATAAATATGAGACCTTTCTTTCAGATGAAAGATTTGGTCATTTATTATTAAGGGTGGCTGTCGCTCAGTGGTTGGGGGAGTTGTCCTATAACCAGTGGGTTGCTGGTTAGATTCTCTGTTCCTTTATGTCTCAGTCCTTGGGCAAGACTCCTCACCTGCCTTTACTGCTGGTGATGGTCAGAGGATSGGTGGTGCCGGTGCATGACAACTTCGCTTCTGTCAGTCTGCCCCAGGGCAGCTGTGGCTACATTGTAGCTTACCACCATCAATATTGTGAATGTGCTATACATAAATTGAAGCCATTTACCATTTTTAATAAAGTGCACCATGAGTTTTTATACTGTTCATAGACAAATTTTAGGCCAAACAACTTGCTTTCAACTTTTCTGAATGGAAGTTGCAGCTCACAAAGGGTCAAATGTAGACCAATCAGCATACCAGAGTACCATCTGCATAAAGGTGAAAAATTGCACAATAAACTTTATAATAAAATTTTTGCATATGTAATGAATAGGAGTAGTCCCAGAACTGACCCCTGGGGGACACCCTTGCTTAAACCAAACCAGATGTGATATATTTTCTGCCTACACAGATATGCTTGAAATGTAATTTAGTGGTAAAGGTAATTCAGAATGTAATATATGTTTTTTTTGTTAATTTTCCATTTTACCAAAGTTGCCCTCACAGTTTGATCACTGCCACTGAGGCGAATTTCACACCTTTGTATGGTTTCACTTTTAAGTTCCAACTTCTGTCATTACATAAGAATTCTTGTAAAACAGTTATTTTTAATTCCAAATACATGTGATATTTGAGTCATTTCATGAAGAAAACAGTGGAAAAAAATAAACTTTCCATCAAAACTACACCTTTTGTATAAAACATAAACTGTCTCTATTGATTTCACAGAGCTTTGAAAAATTTCCTGTCAGTTGAATTTTTGATTTGTCCAATAAAGATGCACACACTTTTGTGACATTTCTTCAATGATAAATTCAATTAAAATGCCTCTACTGTTAATTAAGGGTCAAACTAGACAAGGTCAGGACCGTTTCTTCATTTTTCTGTACAAAATAATTGGACAAAACTATTTTTACACAAAAATCGTCATCTAAAGGTTTTGATGTTCTTAGACATGGAATAGATAAAATATTTTTGTAATATTTCATTTAGTGTTGCATTTGCAGATGGTTTTTGTGAACTCATCTTACCATAAAAAGTCCAGAGTGAGTTGTCCAGCACAAAGGATATTTTTGATGAATATTAGGTTGTAACTCATTATCTGCTTACAATGGTTGGACAGAGGCTTTGTTTGAGTTTGAACAAAGTGAATTTCATGCATGCAAATTAGAATCCTACAGAATCACATTATTTCTKGAACTGACTGGCTGTTCATCAGGCATGTGCACCTTCCTAAAAATATCTCTACCCACATAAACTAATTTTAACTCTAGCTGTGGACAGTTTAGGCCGTCTATAATACACATCAGTGTRTTTATGTTCCGAAATCAGATAAAGACCTTAGAAAAATAGGGATTTTAGTGACTGTATCTCACCATAGAAATAGCCAGTCTTTTCCTAGATGGATTGATGCCTGATGGGGGGACAGTGTGGAGCCTAACACTGTACTGGGCCTGTGGTTAGAGACAGAGCAGGTAAAGGAAGAGAAAGAGAGGACAGAAGTGGGGAAGGAAACAAGATGCCAAGGCTTTAGTTAACAAGGTACAAGCAAGGCATTAGCAAAAATAAAATAATAATAATAAAAAAATCTTTCTCCTTTCCTCCTGTTGCTTTTCTCTCCCGTCACTCCCAGCAAACGAATGGAGGGGGAGGAGTAATGACACGAGAGTTACATAGTGATTTTATGCAGCGCTCTGCTGGGGGAAGAATGGAGGTTAATGAGCTGACATCCCCTCCACCCCTGAACATGCCTCCTCCCCTTCCACACCGCCCTTCTCTCTTACAAACACTGACAAGCATATTACACACAAAACGCCTGAACACTGGCTACGAGCCAAAGAGAACAAAAACATCATCAAGGATCAGAAGTAAAGTTTAGAATTTCTCTATGTATAGTTTATACAGGTTGTAATGAAAGCAGGCTTATGGATTTTTGTTTTCTTTTGTGGGTGTATATTTTAATTACAAACGGTTTCAAACCTAAAATAGAGCCGTAATAATAATCAAACTTTAGCGGAAGATTAACTGTAAAAAATGTGACCTGGTTAATGAAAAATACCACTAAGTTTAAAAGAACTGCAGAAATACAGGTGTCTGAAATTATTTCTGGTGATGTGACAACCGTTTCTTTTTCAATTCACCCTCTGTGGATCTTGAATGTGTCCTCTAAATGTCAGTAAAAAGCCTGACTGATCACAAAAGTGAAAAAAAAAAGCTAAGTTAAGATTAAAAGACGATCGTCCTTTTAAAAGTTTTACTGCTATATGACAAAAATAAAATAAAAAAAGTCCCACTCATATTGTTTCAGTCTGACTGAAAACACARTTGTTTTAATAAGTACAAACTTTCAAGCCCACAACACAGACCACAGTCTAAATATAAAAAAAAAATCGTGACATTACAGAGCAACGAGTGCTGTGAAAAACCAATCACTTTCAGGGCCTCCTACATTTCTTGAGTGTCACGTGGTGACGAGTACATGTCAATGTTAAATAAAGCCTTACTTTAAGTTGTATCGCCACAAAACAACAAAATGTACAAAAAAAAACATTGAATAGTTTATCTGAGCTGAAATATGCACAAACAAAACAAAATAGCATGGAGATGATTTATTTTGCTACATAGGAGAGCCTCCAAATAGCATTCAGCAGGTAAATATGCTGAATGCATGTTTCTCTAAACAAATTGCATTTGCATGAGCCTGTCTGACAATAAATAAACAGATGCAGGTGCAGGAAACATTACCATTAAGTAAATTTTGTTAGATAATGAGACAACCAAAGACTGATACTCTTTGTATTTATGCATGACCTTGACCTCTCTATTCATATGACAAACTACTGGTCTGCTGTATTGTGTGGCTCTCAGCTTCATCACAAGGATTCAGGAGAAGCAGAATGCTGCCATTTCGCTTCCAAATCTGAGCAATCTGTTCACTGTATATCTATAAAACTATTTAGTGCCCTGTTGTTGCCGATGCACCTTAACTGCCTCACATAAAATAAGCAGAAGTCATAAAGTAACAGCCTTCACAAAGTAAGAGCTTAACCAAAAGCAGAAATAGAACTGATAATGGAACAGCATAAACACGCTCAAAGGGCTTAGAGAACAATGGAAGACGAACAGCTAGTCATTAGCAYCCATTGTGAATCTTTCGAGTGAATAATTTGTGGAAAGCCTTGTGCGTTTTTAAATAAAATAAATTGAAGAGCCCTATACACAAACTATAAAATAATAACAGGCATTTCACCTCAGCACTATCTGGGCCTCTCAATTATTTACAACTAATGAAGTGCCTCGGGCCATATTCCACAATATCAACCATCCCAGGGAGGCGAAATCAGCTCGCTCAAATACTTAAACACATTTAGTCAGTCACGCAAAATGTCTGGGATATGAGACGAATGAMGATGTCAAACTTTTCTGTCTCTCATTTCACAAGCTCCGAACTTTAAAAAAAATGTTTCAGGAAAATGATCCAGTTGATAACAAAAAACTAATTGTGTAGAGTGCTCTGAAGGAATACGGTCTGGTTTTCATGTCCCCTGTTGGCACAGATGATTTCAGGGCAGTTGTCTGGCATCAGCCATGCAGTTGGAGCAACTGGAATTTYAAGCATCGTCTTCTGGGTTTTTGCATTCATGCATGTAAGCGTGCTCGAGCAAATGTTCATAAAAGTGCATTTCCCACACTCATAGTGTTGAGCATTCAGGTCTGTTCAAAACTTCGACGTTCTTCTTCTCCTTCGCTTAATCAACAAAATAAAACCACTTTTATTATGTAACCAGGTTTTAATCAACTCCGCGATATCTCAAGTCTTTGGTTGTAACTACACTACAGTGAATTTGATGTGCAAAGGATCCAAATTCCTCGACAGCTGGTAAATTCCTATAAGGAATGAAAAAAAAAAA
>NW_013952580.1:69773-92518 GCF_001266775.1 Austrofundulus limnaeus | reverse complement strand
ACACACACACACACACACACACACACACACACACACACATGCACACATTGAGATCAACCTGCTGCCATCTGCTTCACGAGCTCTGTACAATCCTTGCAGAATACATTATTCACTGCAATACATCACATCACATTTCCTCAATGTCATAGCCTTGTGCCGAAGAAGTCTGAGAGAGAATGGAGGAGAGTGGAGAGCAAAACATCCATTGTACCGGCAGAAAGAACGAGAAAAGATTTGGCCCGTTTTGTGGTAGAGATGCGGAGAAAATTAAATACACGTTTGTTTGACTTTTAGGTGAAACAAGGCTGTCMGCGAAACGTGTTCCTTTTTCTTCCACCAGCCAAGATTACGATTCCAAACAAAGAGGCTAGTGTATGAGAACGAAGGGTAACAGCTACTGAGAGAAAGGGGCACACACGCGGTGAGAAAAGTACAGAACCAAGAGTACTCGTCTGCAGCCTGAAAAACTGAAAAGTTCTGCTTACTTTCCACCCAAACGTGGCTCTCAAGAGCTAAAAGCACGCGTGCTTTCAACGTTTTCTTGCTATAGCACACCTGATTTTAATTTAAGTCTGACTAATAATGAAGGGTGCGTTTCATGTTCGCACCTGTGCATGGACGTTATCTGTGAAAGATGTACAAAAGCAAAACTCATGAGGATGCAGCCTTCATTTACACACCTGTTCTTGTTCAGTTATTTTAGGTCACAGTGTCTACCATATCAAGTGCGCTGCGGCAGCACTGTCCAAAATGACCTTTCTGAAAGTGTCAAGACTCTCACATCGACAGATTTTAAGATACAGACGTACCCACCAAGTCTGAATCACAAAGCCCTGCAGACAGGGCTGTAGGTGCAATTCCTTTGATAGCCACTAAACGCAAACCCAGCTAATCTCAAATTAAAATGTATCATCAGTATCAATAATAAAAGTTTCCTTCACGTCATGATGCAGTTATGTATAAGGACAACATAAGAATAGGTGCAATGTGATAATTGAAAATATTTTAGCAATGTACTAGCCTGGTTAAAAYCAGACCCTGTCCTTCACTTTGCYTCGTACAAAGGTCTGGACTTGATGCATAGAGAATCGATTTCTTGCAGGAGGCGTGGCCTCTGCTGAAGCATGTGTGTGTTGTCGGTGTGAAGGGAGGCTAAGCTAAAAAGCTAACCGGAAATCGCGTGTGCTGTAAACAACCCTACTGAGAGGAGAAATGTACCGAGCCAAACGAAACGACTGTAAATGAGAGCTGCTGCTTTGTCAGACAAATTTAATTAATTTGGAAGCCTTATCAACACAGACTGGCTTCATTCACTTCCTCCACTGCCGTATGCTAAAATAACTAGCAGACACTGCGCAGAACATCGACGTTCTGTTCTCTGATTGGCCCGGCTAAAAATCTGCCAGCGAAATCCTTGTCAATGGGAGAAGTCCCAGACTGAGCAGTGAAGGGAAACTAGAATTGAGTGGAACTGCGTAGGAAGGCAAGGGCCAGGCTAGCAATGTACATTTCTTCATATGTTCTGGGCAAGCTTGGCTTTGATGTAAGAAAGGGGGGCTTTGAGAAAAATAGGTTGGCATCCACTAGTTTTAGTATAAAACCATTGCAGACAGAAATGATCAAAAGACAATCAGAGCAGCAAGAGGATGTTATTGCATCACATACAAAATACATGTGTGTATACATATAAACATATCATGCCATTTTTACTACCAGTGCAAAGTATAGGAATATAACTTTTTCCAAGTAAACACAAAATAATTAAATCCATCTTATTGTTTTAACCACAGTTTTGCTGTTTGGAGAGCGAAAGGACACAAGACTTACAACGTAACAATGAAATCCAAACATTCTTAAGGGATCTGATTAGTCTCTACATGCCAGAAACATCTGATTCAGACATTTCGTGTTGTTCTGCGTAATCTGGACAAGTCRGGCTGTCCACAAACTGCTGTTAGTTAAAGTGGCTGGAGTCCTATTTTTCAGGGTTTGCAGAGCAAATATTTGACTTAGTTTTGCCAGATGGTGAAACGGTGAGAGCATAAGACAGAAAAAAATGACCTCATCAGGGTAATTGGTTTTGGACTTCACAGACTGTTGCTGTTTGGCTACAAAAAATATGGCATTTGTTATTAGAAGACAATCATTTTTTTTTTATCAAATAAACAATTCCAGACAGTTTTGGCAGCTATTTTACATTATTCAAGCCACTTTCATTCTTTTTCATTAATTTCTTTATGCCAGTTGAAACAATAGAAAAACACAATCATATGATAGGTAGATGCTGGGTTTGTTTACTGTACATGTCTCTCCCGGTGTGTATTTTGTGTGTGCAAATCCTGAGCATGTTTGTGAATATGTGTGTGTGCGTCAGCTCTGAGCTGAGGTCGTGCAGAGAGAGTGAACAGCTGGCAGGCCTGCACTTGACTACGCATTGACCTGCTTTGCATTCACCTGTTATTCRGCCAAACCTAATGTTTCCACTTGCCGCTGCTGCCGCTGAGCTGCAATTAACCTCGTTGTGAGTGCAAGGCAAGCGAGTCTTAAGTAATTTGTCAAAGCAGTTTTTTCAAATTTTGGTAAATGTCACTTTACCAAAAAAATTAAATGTTTTTTTGGTAAGTTTCACCTTTTGAAAAGGAGAGACAGGCAAGTTTTGTCCAAAAAAAAAAAAACACGCTAACCTTTCTCAGAGTTGCAATAGCTGTAAATGCAAGCTAAATCCACAGAGAACACTTTATTTTTCTTTTAATGTCTCTAGGTTTTCAAAAGGTTGCACAGCATCTCCTGATTGCAGATAACTCGCCTTTAAAAAATGCCATTTGTATATTTAAATGATCAGAATGGGAGGAAAGAACGGCTGCATCCACCACTTCTCTTATCTGCACTTCACTCCTCCACTTTGCCTTGTCGCTGTCTTTTTTTTCCCACACTCCATTCTCCCCTCCCTCCTCTTTTCCCAGATGCCCTCTCAGCTCTTGTCTGTGTTTGGGCTGCGACTGCGAGGGGTCACTGGCTGCCTTGTCTCACACGTGGAGCTCAGTGTGAATGTGTGTGTGTGTGTGTGTGTGTGTGAAAAAAAGACAGATCACAGTTATTGGATAATTATATGAATGAGAGTGTAAGAACATGGTGTGTGTGTATGTGTGTGTGCGTAGAAGTGTGTGAATTTATCTCAGTGTGTGAGTGCCTTTCCCACAGTGTGTGTCTCAAAGTGTTTGAGTGTGTACACTTGTCTGTGTGTGTGTGTGTGTGTGTGTGTGTGTGTGTGTGTGTGTGTGTGTGCCTTGCAAAGCTCAGTGCCAGGTCTCTCTAATGAGTCTGTCAGGGGCTGTTAGCGACGGTGTGCTCCCCTGGCTCAGCGCACTCCTACAGACACACTGTGATTAGCCGGGCCAACGGCACGCCACCGGGCCAGATTAAACACTCACCATGTCGCCAGGGAACACACACACACACGCACACACACACACACACACAAACACATAGACATTAGAGTAAGGAATACGCTCAGTCCACACACAAGCACACAGAAACACACAGCTTCATCTACATCGCGCCTATTAGCCTGATGTGATACAGTAACACGTACTTGCCCTCCAGAGCCAGGTGTTGAWGGCTTTGGAATGAAAGATTAATGATAAACATAAACAAAACACAAGCCATTTATGACACAGGGAAGAAAACGTGAGCATTTCATTATGCTGCCCGACGTTATTGAATTCTTGTCTGCCGCTAATTTTGAACATCACTTAGAATCAAGGCCAGCCCTTCTGGCTCCAACAGCTTTCAACATCTTCATTAAAGCGACATGATTCACTAATTACAGGTAATTACCCTTTAATGAGCGGCCCAGATGAATGAGAAGATACGCAGAAGAGGGCAGGCATGGCTGCACATCATTTTTCATTCCTCTAAAGCCATAAGAGGACGCGCAGCGCTACAGCTTGACCAATATTTGCTGTTCGGTTTGCAAAAGAAGAGCTTGAGCCACAAAACATCATCAGTGTGGTTTATTAGGTGAATAACAACCGTTATTTGATTGTTTTAACCAAATGTGTTTATACTTGGTTGTTTGTTCGGCTGTGCATGCACACACAGAGAAGGAAATGCATAGCTGTGTTTAATTTTTTTTTCATAAAATACTTCTTTTCTTATTTCTTGGAAATGTTTTGTTTCTCATTTAAGGAGCTTTCTCAGCTCAGAGTGAAAAGTGGGGAGTTCCGAGCTTTAAAACCGCAGCTCTATCTATGTGAGCTAAATCAACATGCAAATCACCRCCACCCCCTCCTCTCCCCTCCAGCTCGAGAGTTATTTGGTCTTTGTTAGCCTGGTCCATGAGAAACGTTTTGGCCATATGGTCACATATCACCAACTTTGTCCATAAAAGACAACTATTCAACACAAGTGTTTGTTGTTTTTGAAAACCCATTGCTTCCTCACCTCATCTTACAAAACATAATTAACATGCAAGGTGTTTTCTTTCATTTTTTTTACTGTAAACTGCGTTTGTGTGTTCAATTGAATTAATTTTCATGTCATTAAAAAAAGTTGGCACATTACCAATCTGTGAGGTCAGTCCAGAAGGCACCAACAAGCTTTCAGGTGATCAAAAATCTTACTAGTGACGATACTAGACCATCATGACCAAATTTTCATTCAAGTTTGGAATGACTAACCAATTGGTTAAAACAAAACAAAAAATAAAAACCTCTCATAYTGGAGCTTGTGATACGCTGTCTTCAATAGAGTCCAGCAAATCCAATAAAATAAGAAAATGTCTGCATTTGTTTGTCATTATGCCAAAAAGTGCTGAAGACAATTACTGTTTCRTGACAGCAATCATAAAACTGAGCTGTAAAGTTGTAGCAAATGTATTTTTTTAATGTTCTGCTAAATGGCTCTCTGCAGCTGCGGTTTAGAAAGTTGCAACAGTTGACGAGTGCGGATGAGATGAAAATGAAGGTTGATTTCGATGTCTGAAGTGGGCGAGTAAAGGGCAACCGAAGCATATACAGTATGATGTAATGCTGTACAAACAGAAAACTATTTTGAGAATGGGTGTGATTCAAAAACCAACATTGTTTCTGTTTTGTCAGTCTTTTTCTCAGAAAGACTAGGGAAAAAGTTGGGGAAATGTCATAACCCGACGGAGATATTGAGCACAGAGAAACAAAAACATCAAATCTTAATSCAAATCTGGAACACTTTCATTGAAACAGCAACTAAAGGAAATTAGACTTTGAAGGACTCTGACTGCATACTATGTACGAAGTTGTGTTCATAGGTACAGTTTATTAAACTTTTTGTGTTGGTGATCAAATAATATTCAGTTTTCAGTTTTATGACAGTCTGGTACAATATCTTTAAAATTCTGATAAATGTAGATAAACCAGTGATCAGTTGGAGGCTTGGGCAGCAATGGCCACAACACCAAATCTGGGTTTTTCCAGGGTTAGCATTTAGAGGTAAAATTACTGACATTGTTAAGAAATGAGAGGTGTACCGTATTTTAAATGTAAGGGGTTAAATAGGGGAGTTTTTCAAACTAYGACATTGTAGGAGTTGCAAACTGTAAACTCAAGACAAAGGGGTGTTCATTGTTCACTTGCTGTTTGACAAGAGGAAATGTTTTTTTTTCTCTCTCTTTCTCAGCTGCTGTCTCAGAAACTAGCAAGTGAAAATGAGATTGATCTAATAACTTGACAAACGAGGAGGTTTCTTATCTCGGGTCTAAAAGAGAAAAAAAAGTCCCTACATGAACTGCACCAATTTCCCTCTCTTTCTCATTCTTCTCCTCCCCCTCTCTTACCGTCTCTTGTGCCAAGTGGCCTATTTTTACCTCTCCGTGTGGTATCTCATGGTTTTCCTTGTTACCACCACGTTTCCTGTCATCACTGTGCAGGTACCGTTGCAGTTACTGAAAGGGTACTGACACTGTTGTCTAACTGCTTCTCCTTCTTCTCAGATGTGGTCAATTTGGGTCAATGACGCTTTCAATTCAATGTGTTTCTGTTCAGTTTTGACACAGAGGTCCTAACTTGAAGACGCACTAATCCACTCTCTAACGTGTGCTCTGATAGTTATTTCTCCTGCACTAGTCTTTTTCTCTGAAACTCATTTATCACGATTCCGTTTGTAACAAAAACACTGTGTCTTTTATTCTGGTTTGAAATGTGCAAAATGTCATATACTGTACTGCGTGGCACAATGGAGTAATTGTATTTTGGCCCTGCAGGCAAAGAATGAGTTGGAAGAGCAGAAATATCAGTGTAGAATGGATGCTTTCCAACTTCATAAAGCAAGGTTGTGAGGGAGAGCAGCTTGTGGAGATAAAAAATGAGCAACTTGATTTTCAGRATGTAACTGTGCTGCCTGGCCTCTGTTACAGCAGACTTAAGTGGCTTCCACATTATTAAAGCAATCACATGTAGGACTATTTTTCTCTCTCTTTTCAGCACTTTACTACAGCCCACTTTAATGACCTTTTCCTTCTACGGGGCAATTATGCCAATACACACCCAAACCTTTCKAAATCAATTCCAGCTGCATCTCAGTGGAATTCCTTCGCGGAGAACAAATATACTTTAAGACTTGAAACGATAAACAATGAAATGCCAACAGACAGCATGAAGTTTGCTGCCCTCTTTGTGCTGCACGCCGTCTCTTGTGTGACTCACAGTGTCTCTTTTGTTCTGCCACTCACTACTTATGTTACTGTAGACCTCTAATGCACACAGATCGATAGCATACTTTCCATTTCAACACTTTGAGCTGATGTTCAGACACAGAGTTTGGATTGATCCTGTTATGTCAACACAAAGTTTTGCATCTGTACATCTTCTTTCAGCAGACTTTTAAAAAGAGTCATTTTTAAAGAGTCATCTCAAAATTCAGAGCTAAATGCTAGCATTGTTACGCTAGATGTGATGGCTCTAAAAATTGATGAAGGTAAATTATTGGAAAGCATAGTCAAAGAGATAAAGATAAAACACAGCATCATCACGGCGTCCTGTGACTTCAAAACGCAGTATTTTGGATGTTGACGTTTTACAATTTAAAGGGTCAYATCATGCAAAATCCACTTTTTTAGCCTTTAAATGCATTTTGTTGTGTACTTGAAGTCTCTAAGAGTGCAGAAAAGATGCATTTAGTTTCTCCTGGTGCTGCTGGGATATCTTTATATTCTGTTTGGATCATATTTTTCAGCTCGCTCAGTTTTCTCTATTATGAATTTGTGACTGAACAGACATACAAGATCTGGACTAACCAACTACAATTTCTTTGTCTTCATTCTCCTCTCACTCTGGGTCAGACTCTGGCTGCAACATGTGGGGACAAGTTTTCATTGTTGATGTTATAATTAGTTTGTGAATAAAAAGTTTCTGTGCTGCTAAATAGTCATAAACCCCTCTCTCCAATTGGAGTGGACCGATCTGGAAGCTAGAAGGGGGCGGGGTGTGAAGCGCATCATTTAAATTTAAAGGGACAATATCATGTAAAATAAACTTTTTTGAGCTTTATATCATGTTATATCATATATACATTATCCCTTCATCAAAAACATGCCCAGAGTACTGCTTGCTTTGACTCATTCATTCATGTTTGTGAAATCCTGTACTGTCAGTTGAGCCTAGAACCACCAGTCCTTTTTGGATTAAAAAATGCCTTTGAGAAAATGTATTTTYGCTGCCGAGGTTCGTAAGAAATTGTTTGATTTTATTTTTGGAAGTAATCAAACAAACAAAAAAAAACATTTATTTAATATTTAATTAACACAAATTTAATATTTGTGCGAGCCACTTTACGGATGATAGTTTTCTGAACAAAAGGGAATTTTAAGAGTGGATTAATAAGATTATTACTAAAAGATGATGCAAAACACTCAGAAGGAAACAAACACTGTTGTCGTCTGCCCAGGTGAGCTGAAAACCAACTCACGTTGTTTTGTTCGGTTGTTTGGTTTATCTGTGATTTACACTTACGATGCGTAACTTATTTTGCAACCTGTTTTTTAGTTGGCTTATACCACATTGTAGTAATAAATAAATTAGTTTAACATTGACGTGTGTGTCTGTGAGGATGACTGGGATATATCTTACAAAACTGAAATGTCTCCTCTGTACTCGCTCCGGTTCTTCAGAAAACGTACTTTCCGGTCTGACAGTAAGGTTCAATTGTATCCTGAGTTGCCATTTCACAAAACCGATATTGTAAAATGTTGCTGCCTTTTTTATTATTTTTACAACAATTTAGGCTCCAATGCTAGGTTGTAAACAGCACAAAGCTGTTGTGATGACATGCAGAAATGGGCGTGATGGAAACGGTAGGAGATTCTTAAAAGGACAGAGGCCAATTTCAAGGCATTTAGAAATGGTTATGATGCAAAATCAAAWTTTTTTTTTGATTTATACATATAAACAGCATTTTAATAACAACTGAAAGTGACGTAGTTACTTTATTATGGTRTAGAATTGAACTATATGCCTGAGAAACACATAATACTGACCCTTTAAAGAGACAGCATCAAAACAAGTTGAGACACACCTCAGAAAAAGAGACTTGTGGAGTTACACTAAGGAGGAATTCAGACCAAAKCATTGCAGCTCCACTTACTAAATACCTTGAATGATTTAAATGTGTAAAAGAAAGATTTAAAAGCATGACATGTCCACTTTCAAGAAACCATTACAGAATTTTAAGTTGATGTTTAAAAACAATAGCATGGAAAATAACAATGCATGTTGTTCGTTTAGAGTAAAAAATTTACTTCCTTTCCTTACAGGAAGTACATCACACACTAACACATTTTTGTCCACATCTGAAAGGTGCAAAAACACCAAACAAGTAAAAAGCACTATTAATCCGGACTAGTCATGCACAGTCTGAATGTACACTAGCTTTAAGTCTTTCCTGGAGTGGAGGTAACAGGAACTTGGGTGTTTTCGTTCAAACAGGGTCAGTTCATGCAACACACTGAASAGATGTATAGAAAGAGATGCTAATCTTGAAGCCGCAGCAAAACGCACAGCCTTGCTGAAACATCATGGACACTTGTTGCTTGCCTTTACAGGTTATGTGATAAATTTCCATTTGGCAGGAAACAGCATCCAGCAGTCAAACTGTAAGTGTCAAAACATGTTGTCTTCCCTGACAACTTGTCAGAACAGCAACTCAATACACCTTAGACAATTAAAACAGTCTGTTACAACCACTGATCCCTGCGTCTTCACTGCCGAGCATAAAAACAAGCACCAGGATGAAGCAGAATGTTTGTTGCTTTCTGGCTATAAATCATATAGTGGTCTTTTGAAATGATACATTGTAGGAGGGAAAGCTTTAAATATTGTGATGCTCTCAGCCCACACAACACAGTTGGCGCTTCTTATACTAAGATAAAATGTTTTCAGCGATAAGAATAATGCCGCTCTGCTTGCTTCGATGAACCAAACCATCAGCTCCTGCAAGACAGAGATGGAAGGGGAAACAGAGAAAGTGAAGGCACTAATCTCATTACCTTGTTCTCTTGGCACGCGAGAATAATCATTTCTCAGTGAAAATCGGCAGGAGGGTGACGACGGGGGAAAAAAAAGATTCAGTTGTACATTCCACCATTTCATTTTCCATGTAATTAAATCAGTTAAATGTTATAAAAACATGTAAACTCCATCAATGATTTGGAGCCATTTGCATTTTTAATCATGCCGGATTAATTCTAATAAGCRTGCTGGGCTAAGGCGATGACAGAGCAGGCCTATTGTGTGTCTGTCACACTCATTTAATTCTGTCATTATGCCCCATATCCTATTATGATAATTGGCTTTTCATTCTCAATCAACAACCAGTCAAGGTTATTAAGTAATAATCTCTGATTAGATGACTTTTAACCTTAAACACGGCAGAAGTTTGCAACCTGCAAAACATCAAGCAGCTGATAACAGGAATATTTAAAAGAACTGGCTTGTCCAACCTGTCCACTCGCTCTAAATGGCTACGTTCACACTGCAGGTCTTAATGCTCAGTTCCGATTTTTTGAAAAAATCTGATTTTTTTGTGTGAACGTTCACATTACATTTTAAATGTGACCTGCATCAGACCCGTGTGTGAACGCAACACAGCACTGATGTGACACGCATGCGCAGTAAGAGACGTGACGTCTCATCAGTCGGCTTGTTTGTTTACAGAGCTAGCATGGATGCTACATTTTGCGCATCAAATCTGAAGTTGTTGTTTAATTAGAGCCGATTAAATTATTATCTGACCTGCTTCTTTAGTCAGTGTTTATATCTGAAGCTGCCTCTGACCGGGATGCTCCAGTGAAGCTTTTTTTTTTTGAACGAAACTACGAGCTGGAAAAAAGTATCGACCAAGTATCGAACTTTAGGATCGATACTCGCCGCGACCCAGGCTGGACATGTTATTATCAAACTATCTACGTGGAAAATGAAAAGTAAAAAGATGAAGCAACTGGACTTGTGTTCTGGAGCTGTAAACACACGGAGCTGCAGATTTAAACAGCGAGACTTGAGGTTAGTGTCTTATCGATCCTTCAGCCCCTCCTCACTGTTGAAAAAGTCAGATGAATGTGACATGAGCGTTCACACTGCAGTCACTTTGAAAACATCAGATATATATCCGATTTAAAACCACATACTGAAACGGCCTGGGTCGGATTTGAAAAAATCGGATTTGTCGCGTTCAGACTGTCATAAAAAAATCGGATATGAGTCAGATGGGTCAAAAAAATCGGATTTGGGTCGGATTTGCCTGCAGTGTGAACGTAGCCAATGACAAATGACTGTCAAAAAGCTTGGCGTTGACACTTGGCACTGGGTGTAAAGGTAAGACATTAGACAGAGGAAATGGATATCCTTTTATTCCCTTGAAAAGTAGGTAAGCAAAGAAAATGGAGGTGCTTGATGTGCATTGTCATTTCCTTTTTCCATTTTCTTGGAACGCCACTTTAAAAAATAACTGTCTAAGAAAATAAGCCTTTAGTTCTGTTGAAAGAAAACAATTCACAAAACAATTAACAGATTTCAAACAAATGCAAAAGCCCACTGCCTAAAACAAAACACAGAATTACTGTTTTAATGGTAAAATTGTACAAATATAAAAAAAAATCACATCCAACAACACAGTTTCAGCAGAACAGCTATGTAATGTTACTGATAATCAACCAACATCGCTTTCTACCATAGCATCAAGTTACAACATACAACCAGTTGTATATTGCTTATATATCAAACTAACAAAAGCACAATTATGCCACAGTGATATAAACAGAAATTTTAAGCAACTGTTCGATGAGAGCAAAAAAGTTTCTGAGTGCTGCCTTACGGATCATCAAGCACCAACATTATCTCCAAATTGGATATCTCGGTTGTAAAATATTATACAGCTGAGCATGAATTGCATGAAATTATGGCAAAAATGCAGGACAAGGGCCAGTCATTCCAACAGTCATAATGCATGGTTTTGTTGCATGAAGCATGTGGTCAGGGGCATTCTGAGCCCAGTTACAACACTGGCATGGTTAGATTTTGTGACATTTCTATGAAGTAGACAGGAAATGCACCTTTCAGCTGAATTTATCTGATAACCTCTCTTCAAAGTTAATGTTAATGAGTTTCTAACATGATTATAAAAAAGTACACAGCAGACTGGTAAATATACGAAAAATAAGTCCTGAAGGCTTTTTAGCACAATTCAGTTTAGAGAACAAAACAACCTTTAAAATAAGTAAAAGGAAAAAAAGAAGCTAATTTATATCACATAGGAAAACTATTTTGAAATCATATAATAATTCCCTTAATCCAAATTGATTGAATTTCTAGATGAGTCATCCATAAATGTGCACTTCCCAGTTTATGTTTTTTTCTTCATTCAAATTAATATCAACTTCATTTGTTTACTAAAATGTAAGCATACTCAACCATTCAGTTAGAAATGCTATATCATTGTTATGCAGCCATTATTTTCTTTGGTCAGAAGTCAGACTAATAATGAAAAAAAATGTCTCCCATTCAGTGGCTGAAAATGTAATGTACTGTAAACAATGCCAGGAAAACGGTGGGGGCCGGGAGTGCTTTGCTTCAACAGAGGCAACGCTGATGCAATTGACTGCTGAACCTTTTATGTCCAGAGTTTTTTTTTTTTGCTTTTCTCTAAGAGCCCACTTATTTGTATGTCTAAAATTATCCAAGGCTGTCAGTAATGATTGGACAGGACAGGTAGAGCTTTAATGTAATAATTCTTACATAGAGAAGACAAGTGCTTTTTCAGGTCTCACCTCCTGTATTTTTTTTTATCAAGTGAATGTGTTTTTCTAAGGTACCACCTTGCACTGGAGGGTTAGACAGAATATTTTTTTTAAATATTCTGTCTCAAAAGACAGATGGTGCAAGTAAGAAACTCTCACTTGCTGATCTCCTGAGTTATGTGTCTAAACTCAGTGTGCAGCCATGTCACCCTCCCATCAGCGATTTCACTTTAACACTCCAGAGACCTAATAAACCTTTTCATTTCGCAGTCCGACCTCATGAAAGCGCCTCACAATTTACATTTTACTATTTATCCGCAAAGAAGACTTAATAAGTTCCCCCTTGAGTACACACGATGTGAGTGTTACTATGGGGACGCGCAGGGCTCCTCTGTGCTTTGTGGCACTGAGGCCTGCTCCATTGTGGCGAGAGACAACAGCTGTCTTTACCTTTGGCAGGCAAACAGACTCATTAAGGGCGGCCATGTTTGTTTTTGTGCCTGATACCTAGCCCTAAGCAAACACTGCCATATCTACACTCCACAGTCCTTGCAGTCTCAACATTTCCTTCCCTATAGGGGAAAGAGGCCTTGGCACATCGAGCTTGTTCTACCGTTTTCACTCGTTTTTTTCCCCCGTAAGCTCTGATCAAGCTGCCTTTTTTTAATGCAAGCTTAATTGAGAAATCTAGACAATATTTGAAATAACTAAACGCTAAAAAAACAATAAGCACTTTGTAGAGATGTTGTGAATGTTGGGCATGCTTAATATACATAATGTATGCCATTATACTGCCTGATACCAAATCTACTGGTATGTTGGAAGAAAGACTTCTTTGTTTGTTGTGGAGTAGACAAAATAAAGGCGTCATTATTTGGTCTGCTCACAGTCAACGCTCAAATCCGCAATGAAAGGTTTCGTTCGCATATTTTCTCCTCTCTCAGCAATGTCTGCGTCCTGAGTGACAAGCCAGGTTGAAGTCATAAAGCTTTGACAAAAATTCCATTTAAGACGGAAAATGGCATTGAATGTCAACCCATTACTGCAGATGGCAAACATGGGAACAATTTAACCCAGAAGGCATTTATGTTAACATACACAAAACAGCTGAAAGATGTATTATTTTTATTTTTGGATTTCCTTTAGTCAGAAACGTGTGCAGCACTGGAAAAATTTTCAGCCTGAACCTTTTCAGTAGTAGTCTTCCAAAATGTGCTCACTTATTTGATTTCATCTCGTTTCACCATTTGTCAGGACCAAAGTCACAAAGCATTGTGAAATGAGTTCTTAATGTGGAACACTGAGGCTGTCAAGGCAAAGGAGCCTCTGCTTGTTTGAGTTTGACTCATGTTGTAGATTCAATTAAATCAGCTGAAGTCAACTTGGCCCCAGGCCTGATCGGTAATGGTTGACCTCATTCAAACAATGCCCTGACATATTGAAACAATAAGAGGAAGGACCCTGAGTCCGTTGCAAAAGCAAACTCTACTCAAATGCGATAAGGTGGAGGGGGGGAAAATGACAATGAAGTCACCCAAGTGTTGGAAAGCTCCATGCAGACATGCGTCTTCGGGGTACTTGTGATGTTTTATTTATTTATTTATTGCATAACAGATTTTAGGATGTCCTGTGTGCATGTTTGTGCCCATAGGTTGCCAATAAAATCCCGAGGAGCAGAGCAACCTTTCAGACAAATAACCAACGTGCAAGGGTTTTAAAAGCAACCTTATATTGTAAATAAAAGATTCACATCTGTATGGTCCACATGAACTTTGACACTTTCTTTGCTTGCAATAACAAAAAACAGAGTTGCTCGAGCTGTAGAGATAAAGCTACATAAAAGGCTTTAAACACAGCTGGCCCATTTCTTCTTCTAGAGGTTTACTTATACTCAGAAGTCTAAACTGATTTATTTGGATGTTGAAATGCCTGGAATCTAAATCATGACACAAACACTCCCAAGGCAATGTAAACAACCTTTCCCAGTTCCAGTCTACAACCATATTTTTGAGTAATAACATGAATGCCAAAGGCAAAATCACTTCTGAGTTTTGTAGGGGTTTACGCTGCCACAGTTTCTAARCAGGGCACTCTCAGTGTAAAAGAAAATATCTAATAGGCTTATCTCATGTACATTCAATGTGGTTGCTAATTTTAAATGGCATTCACAGTGTTTGAAAAGCAAATATGAAGCTTGGCAAGACAGAAATGGTTTGACTGTTTCGTAGAACAGAAATGAGGTAACCAAATCAAAACAGAACATCCTGTTTTACTCACAGTTGTTTTTCTATTCACCAGGGCAATGGCAGTTACTGTAAACAGATAAAAGAGCACACACACACACACAAATGAACACTAACTGCAGCTCATTAAGCAGCATTCCCTCTGGCCCTTATTCCATTAGAAATTAAGACTCGGCACAATTAGTGGCAGATTGGTCTCAGCTCAGTGCGCCGGAGTCACACTCTCAAGGCTCTAAGATGACTTAATTACAGGTACTTCTGAAAGCAACGTGTGAAAAGTGTGCGATGGTACTGTGATGGAGCACATTGTGATTATGCCTAAACAAGTGTCAACCACAACAAGGTGCGAAAGATGAAATAACCAAGTGTTGGAAATAACCTTGTAGCTGAAAAAAAATCTCAAAAAGTTAATACAAAAGTATTGACTGTAACGTAGTGTGTGTGTGTGTGTATATATATATATATATATACACACACACACACACACACAAACACACACAAGAACAAAACTCTTGCTTATTTTAAGTAATTATTGATAGCCACTAAAGGTGAGCGATAATAATTGTGTTTATCAGTGTGTGTGCATGAGTCCATGTAAAATGTTACGAGCCATAGGATGAATTTCAATAAAACCAGCAGACAGGGGCAGAGCTGGATTTTTTTCACAATGGGGTGTGTATATGGGGGTGGGGGGTAGACATGCTAATAAATAAAAGTACTCTGGATTTGCAAATTCAAGATGGCAGCCACAGCTAATTCCAAAAAACTTTTATTTATTTATTTTTTTAGAAAAACTGTGCTAAATATTTGTGTGATCATATTTAAGAATGATTAAAAAAAAGCTGAATGCTAATCACAGCCTATTAGATTAGAGTAGAAGTAGCCAGAAACACTCTTTATCAAATTATAAATCCAAATTAAAAATTCCAGATGGACACCACAGATAACTTAAAAAGGCTGTAATTAAGCCATTGTAAGACTTTTTGAGATGAAATTTGATGTGGATTTGATGGTAATCCCAAACTAAACTACAAACACTAATGCTAATATTAATTTTACGTACAGCTGTGATTGAGCCATTTTTAAATATACAGAYCTGAAAATTTATATAGTATAGTAGTATCAGAGAACAATTTTTAACAAAATCTATATGGAATTAAAAATACAATATTATTTTGGGGTGACACTGGGGTGGCCAATCAGGTGCCACAGATGGGAATTGCCACCCCAGCCACCCCTCTGGCTCCACCCCTGCTTGCAATTAGTAATCACTGGATAAACAACTACAACTGATTAACTTTTGAAATCAGTCTGAATCAAGGCCATCTCACATAAGCAAAATAAAACAACACAAAAATGGTCAATGGTCAAATTTACAGCTATTAGGGTATAATTTGATGTGGTTTGTCACTTCTCAGCATAAGTTGATCTTAGTTAAATCTCTGACATGAATCGTGGCGGGTGATATGCATTCCTTCAAGCAATGCTAGTCATTTCACTTTTGTGATTTTGCTCTAAATTAACATTTATATATCTTCCATAATTATACTGATTTTATAATGTTTATTACTATATCATTTAAAACCCAACACTCAACTGGCTACTTCTTTAACRTACTACCATATCAGATTTATTTCACCTCCAATGTAAAAAAGTACACTTCAGTGCAGCATATTTCCATGTATGAAAGCACAGAGAACAGTCTTCCATCAAAATCTTGAAGGAAAATGGACAACAAAGTTATTTTTATGTGCTCTATCACTCTGCTTACAACAAGGACACAAAGCACATTTTTTCTGTAATTGAACCAACCCTGGTTTATGTAATGACTGACCGTTCTGCCCTTCAAGCTGCACAAAGACAAAAAGAGCGATGTGATCACTCCACATACTTGCTGTTGTCACGTGACACTGTGTCCCATTAAATTGTGATGTTGCCATTGAATGCRAGGAAATGAAATGCCTTGAGGATACGTGGCTTTTTGTGTGGGCTTCAGAGCCGTAAAAGTTAGGGGGTTTGACCTCGTGTGCAAGTTTTACGGTTTTAAATTTACTTTGAGTTTGTTAATTGGATGATTTGGTGGGTTATTTATTTCATCCATTTGAACAATAAAAGACTAGTCTCTTTGAAAGTTTATCAATAAYAGTCACTATTAATGCAAACTTAATTTGACCAGTTTAGTCAAGTCAAAGTTAAAACTGGCATCTCCAGTGCATACAAGCTAGTTAATGAATGACTGATCTGAACAAACTGAGGGTGCTCTGATCAAGACTTTAGAGGCCATCACCAATCGCCAAGGGCTAAAAAGGAAAATCTGCCTATGCTGATACCAATCATGAATTACAAAAGCCTTTCATCTATCATGTTACATCATTTACTACTTTGTATWATGTTGTGTTTTGCAATACTGTATCTGGTATTAAATTAACATACAAGAAGATAGTGTGATTGGACAATTTGTAAAAAAAAAAAAAAAGATTGGGCAACATGTTTTTCTGAGCCTCAGCAGCCAATTCTTGACTATCAAGAAGATTTTAGAGGTTAAAAAATTAAAGAGGAAAATAAAACCATTTTTTAGGATATTTTGATAAGATTACTGATTTTTTTTGTCCCAGTCTGTAACAGACCTCCACTGTTTCATTCTATCACAGAYCTGTCCACCTTTATAAAAGCTCCTTCTGTTTTTTTTTACCATATTATTTTTCTTTATATCGCCARCATTTTTCAAAGCCTGTGTGCTAATGTATTAACTTTCTGATAACAACAGCAAATCACAATCCAGATCCAGATTCAGATTGGACGTGTTCAACAAACTGCCCCTTAGCTTTCGAATGTTTAATCTCCATATGTACCCACCATTATTTCAAAGATCAATTAACACTAACTGGGAAACATCTGCTGCACCGATTGCCACAGAACTCCTGTAAAGTTATCACTTTTTCACGTGTCGAGCACAGATGCAGATGCACACTTGATGTAAATGACAAGCATTGTTTTATTATCAGGTGGTACGGTGATGGGTTGGAATCTCGGCTGTGGCTCTTCTGTGAGGAGTTTACATTTTCTATTTGCACACGCATGATTTATTTATTTATTTCCTGGGTAATCCAGTTTTTCTCATACAGTCCAAAACCAGCCATGTTAGAATGTTTTGTGATTCTAAATTGACCCTAAATGTGAATGAGTGCTATACTATTGGCGGATATACAACTAGCTCAGGTTTTAAAAGTCTGTTAAATATGAAGCAGCAGCTCTGATCATTAAAAATAGAACAAAACAGTTCTTTGTTTGGTCTTTGAAGTGACCACAGATCAAATTAATTAGAACAAATGTCTTTAATTATAAGTATCCACTCTATCAGGGTATTATTAATGCAAACTAGAAATAAAAAAAGAAAAAAAGTGTGCTATAAACATCACCAGATAATTGTAACTGATTAGAAAGTTTTCACCATATAGCACACTCATGCATGTGGTGTGTGTCTTAGGCAGTAAAATAAAAATCTATCTTGACGTCATTCCAAAAACTGATATTCAACTAACCGTAAAACATCTGAAAAACAGTTTTTGGAAAAAGAAAAAGAAAAAAAAGTTTTGTTCATAAAAATTTTTACTGAACTCGGTTTATAATCTAACAAGGAGATTTCAGGAAATGATAAAAATGACAAACAACCGCAACATCTAAGTTTAAAGGCCAAAAAATGAAAACTGATTTTATCTAAGAGACAGTTACAATTTGTACTCTCTTCTTGTTCTGAAATAAACTTTAACATTTTGCACGTCACAGATTAGCATTTAGAGGTTGTTTTAARTTGATGCTATGACAACAGCACTTTTGCTTATGAAAATAAATGATGGGACAAATGAATTCAGTGTCATACGATTGGGTAACGTCACTTTACTGAATTATCATTTCTTTTATTTGTTGCTGTTGTTACAAGCATTGATGAAAACAAGAGCTTAGACACCTTGTTTGGTCAGTGATTCATTTAATTCAAACTGTAGGATGAGATTTGAGGAACTGTCACTGAGATATAAGGCAGATAAACTTATTCTGTTACACAGTTAGCTTAATTATCACTATACAAGAAGTGGGGATTTCAAGCATAAACCATAAAGTGTGACACAAGTTCTCAGGGAAACTGAATGAATTCAGAACGGAGCTGGACTGTAAACATGACTTTCATTTGCTTCTGCTCTAAAACTGAATCATTTTCTGCCTGATGTGTAAGAACAGTTTAATAAATTTGTTGTCAGAGTCAGACAGGGGCCCTTTATTATTTCAGTATGTGTGTGAGTGTGTGATAATAGCTAAATCTCGATGTGGAGAAATGGAAAACCTATTTTCTGTTTTTCATCACAGAAATATTTAAGACAATAAGCGATGAAAGATTTTTCTTTTTTTCCAACATGTTCTTTGTCAGATGAGAGATTCCTTTGTGCGAGTCTCTGTGTTTGGACGTTGTTGCATGAATGGGCAGTCAGCATTTAGGGTTCAGAGGGAAAACAGCAGCCCGAGCTAACTGTGCATTTGAAAACTAAGGCTACCCAGCTCTGTGTCAAGTGCCATTGTTTTGGTAATAGTAAACCTGAGGCACTTGCCAGGAGGCATTAGTCATTCATCTAACAAGTTCCACAAAGCAAACCACAAAGTGCTCCGCTGTTGACTTCCTCTTATTGAATTATGAGCACATAAGCACATTTCTAAGTATCTCAGAGCGAGGTAGAAACTTTCAAACGATTTGTTAGCTGAAATATGGCTGCCATATTTGTGTTTTTACCATGTTGGGTTTTTGGAGAGTGAGGGAGAAAATGAGAGGAGACAAGTAATGAGGTGGCGGGTGAAAGGGGGATAGGAGGGGATTAGGGAGGAGCGCAATTATTCAGCAGGCCAGGCATACGACATGATCTCTAATTACCCACAAAGCAATGTGTAACCCAAGCCAAAGATTAGGCTGCATTATCAGGCTTAATAAAACATGACCATCTCTCAGTTTTATTCCCTTTCCCTGCCTGGTTGCCACAAACACTTGTCTCTGGTTGTCACATTCCCAACACCTTTGCCTGTCTTCTGKCCTGATCTGAACACTTTGCTGTTTGACTGTTGCAACAATGAAGCAAAGACCCAATATGGCTTGCTCATTTTTTAAAATGTCATCAACAAATTAAACATGCACAAGGTTTTATTCATTTATTGTCAAGGTGTAAGGTTTTTACACATCAGCATTTCATTCCATATATTCCAAATGGTCTCCTTAGTTTCATGTTATTTCATGTTGTGTTTCTTTATGTCAGCTCTCAGAGGTTGCCACAGTGAGCAAACTGACACAAACAATTTGGCAATCGCTTTACGCTGCATGCCCTTCCTGACACGACCTGGGCTCAAACCCACAGCCTCAGGATTACGAGACCACAGCCCTGACCGCTGATCTACCGCAGCCCTGTCCATGCCATCTCTTGCAGGAAACTAAAACAAATAACTACAAATATCATTCATTGCTGTTCTGTTGGATTTGAGCAATAACACTATTGGGCCAGCCTGAAGACATTGCCTTTTAACACTATAAACCACAAGTTAGATTATTTCCTTTCTATAAAAAGATGTAGATACCTAATAGCCCACAATTACCTAGATGTTGATATAGCACACATCAAACATGCAGCCATACTCTTGATAAAAATTATATTTCTGAAATTAAGGGACCTTTTTAAGATCTGTAAATATACAATAAAGTATAGATAAATCYCATTTTTATGCTTTATTTATGCACATAAAAGTGTTTTTCTTCACAAAGGTGCCAGCAACATATTCAGAAGCATGCACACTTATGCTCATACATACATTATATTTGTTTGCATGAAGTGGGTTGTGTCAGTAAGTACTGCTTGGGCTTTGGTTCTTCTCTACTGTCTACTGTGTTATTAACAATGCTATATAAAGATCAGCTCGAGTTTCCCCTTCCTGTGTGTTAACAAGCGTGCTGCACCACTGTGAGCTTTGCTCAGCCTTGGTTCAAATACAGAAAGTCCTCAACAGCAGCAAAGCTCCTTGGCCACATGTCATAATTTCCAAAATCRAACTTTTCTTTCTTGTTTGTCTCTCTAAAAAACATCATTCAAGGCCAACTTTGAATTTCAACCCCAACAGTTTCTATTTTTTGTCATCTGTCTGCTCGTAACTGTGTAGTATATCTTTGTTTCGAGACAATTCCCATGACTAAAATCAAGTATAACAGCATAGACAGAACTAAAACTGTCACTCCTTGCTTTGTGTCCATTGTGAATGATTATGGGGCTGATTAATAGCTATATAAGAGGGGGAAGAACCAGCCTTAGTTTGATTACCTCAGTGAGTCTGCGGGCTACCACAGTCTGCTGACTGAATTGGACACTGACGATTACAGCCTTGCACAAGCAATTATATCTGACTGCTAAATATGCCACACATAACAAACACATGCTCTTGAAAGAAAAAGGACAAGGTGAGAGAGTCACAGGCCAGAAAAAAAATTAATATAGCAAATTTAAGGTCAAATGAGTTTATCAACTCTGACGTTCTGAAACCCTCTTATAAACCAAACACGTGCCAGTCAATTCATGAAACCCAAAAAGGGCTGTAAGACCTCACATTCCAATTTTACTCCACACAAATGAAATTAATCCACACTGATGAAGTCCACTTTGTCAAAATATTTGCTTGACTCATATTTCTAGCGTTTTACTGAAGAAATGGAATCATTTTAGTCTGTGTCAGTCTGAGTTTGAACCATTAATGTTTTTTGGACTCTGTTTCTTCAGATCACTATGCAAACATGGCACCAAGATCAGGCCAATAATATTTGTAAAGGATATTCAGTGAAAACAAATGAGGGGAAAAGACTTAAAATCCCTGGCAAGGAACTTATATCATGGCCTTTGGTGTTTGCACAGGACATACCTCAGGAAGCTGAGACAACTGGGAATGTTTGTCCAGCTCTCAGCCTTCTCTATGCTCTCATACATACAATACATGCACATATTAAACACAGCACCGTTTATTTATATGTGCACATGCATGCACTCATTTTTAAAGCATGAACAGTTCAGCCCAGTTTTTTATATCACTACGGACTGAGTGGATACAATGCAGGATAGGAAGTGTCACAGTCAGATGAAAAGATTATTGACATTTTGCTAMATTTAAATGTAAAAGGTCTTCAAGATGGCAGTGGTAACATTATACAGTGAAGCTGTTTTGTAGGCAGATAAATTGGATGGGCTAGTAAAGAAAAACTCAGACAAGAAGCCAGAATATTTTCAAAGGATTATTAACGGCTACCAAAAGGTGCAACTTGTGTGTGTTTCAATCAAGTCAATTCAATTTAAAAATACTTTATTGATCCCTGTGGGAAATTAGGTAATTAATTAGGTAGGTAATTTCCTTACACAGAATATGAGCATTTTGATACTAGAAGAAACCACAGCCAGCAGTATAGATGGTTCATGATGAAAACTGTAAAACTGACCAGCTTTCTAGCCATTGATAAGCACAACTCACAGTTATAAAATACATAAAAGCACCTAAAAAATGCCACAGTTCATTAAATGTTATATATTCTAGGTAAGATCTAATTCTAATGTATCACATATGAGCAAAGTTAAATAGATTTGTAGCCCATCATAGATCCAGAGACCAGATCTGTGTTTAGAAGATAAGACATAAGATGTAGAACTCAACTTGCAACCCAGATTACAATTTTTAAATATATTTTATAATGACAAAAATGCTGTGACTTTAGGTTGCACTAATAATGCAACAATGAGCTTGAAGGCTTTTTAAATTGATAAAATGTTTTGAATAATTTGGATGGTTTTATTTGTAAGTTTTAGAGACTTAAAGTTTTATTTTTCAGTGTTAGTATTCTTATGTACAGTATAAGTATCAGCACTGAAAAGAATACATATCTGTCGACCCTCACTTTGGAGTGTTTGGAGTCATTAACATACATAATCAACATTTAACTGAAGACCCAGGGGCATGCTCTGTAGCAGGTGCTGCCTCTGTTTCTTTCTTTTTCTTCTTCTGCTGCAAGGATACGAATGCCTTCGCACTGCCCCATGGGARGGTGCTGGCTGACTAATATAAGCATGCTAATACATTGGGGTGGTGGGTCCTAATTATGGTAACAGACGCTGAGGGGGGATGCACTAGTGCCCACAATGAGAAAGTAGCTTAATACTGCCATAGCCAATAATTAGCAC
>NW_013952580.1:65517-69698 GCF_001266775.1 Austrofundulus limnaeus | reverse complement strand
CACACACACACACACACACACACACACACACACACACACACACACACACATTTACACCGTAACTTCCATAGCACACATCAAAAGCTGCATTTAAAGGTCAAACAAAGGAACACAAGGCATTTGAACAGTGAAAAAAGCGATTAACAGTCCTGCTTGTGGGCCAGGTGTTTTATCAATATTCATGTCTCCTGATCAGCTGCATGGCCATCAATTCTGGTCTCTAAACATGCGTAAAAAAATAAAGGAAATCCAAATAAAGGTTTAAAATAACCAACAAATGGACTTTTATTTTGTGGCTGAAGAGACAGCCAGCACCATAGTTGGTTCATTATGAAAACCATAAATCTGACCAGCTTTGTAGCACCACCCACAGCTAACCCTTTTTTGAATGTACCCGAATGACTGAGAATGTACACCAGCAAAAAGAAAGGAAAAGATGTTGACACCTTCTTATGAAGAGCCACATGTAAATAATAGCATATAAGGTGAGAAATCTTTAGGGGCTTTCTGACTCTGTGTTGGAGCTCATCGCAGTGTCATTGAAATTATTTCAAATGGTTAGAATCCCTATTAAAATCTCCTCTGAGCTTCGGGGGCAGGGAGAATACGATTTAGTGGCTGGTTTTGCTCTTGCCGCTGCTCGCAGTGTGTCACCGGCCCTTACTGAGGTATGCACGGCCTTCCTCTGCACAGGGCTATGAAAGCAATTGTGATTGTGATTCTGTAGTCAGCAAAACGCTTGAATGGTCCTGAGTTAGCATGCGTGGACTCTCCCTCTCTCATACACACACAGTGTCCCATACTGGGCGGCTGATTACTTCAACCCATTTGGCTCTCACTTATCCTTTCATTCTCCCTCTCTGGCCGTCTGTCACATACCACAGAGTTTTGTCATTAGCTAATAGTGAAAACATGACTCACCGTGAACATACACTCCAGCCAGCGTTACAGGGACTGCTGATTTTGTCAGCCATGTTCGACCTGTCGGGATTTTAAAAATAACTCTCTTCCATGTAGCCAAACCTAACAATAAATAATGCATGGCTGTGTTTATTCAGGAGGCCCTTTCACTTGAGGATGATCGCCAAATGGAAAGTGTCTGACTTGCGTTAATGCGAGGTAATCAAACCTTAGCACGGCTGTACTGTAATAAAAAAAAACAAAACTCAGATTAGGCATTCAAATGGAGCGCATCACTCTCAAAGCTTATCAAAAGCAGAGGAGACCACCAACTAACAAAGGCAGCTCTTCAGTCAAGCTCTTTCTGAGCAGATATCAGTTGTTGGAATGATATACGAGCTGGGTGGGGCCTAAGTGTATAAACACAGGCTGTACTCTCGCTGCACTCTATGCTTTTGCTGTACTGTAGGCAGCACCTCACCCCAAGCAGCAGCAGCTGCACTGTTTGATTAAGGTATTCAAATAAAGGAGCAAACTCCTTTTTTTTGTGGCACAAACTAAGAGTGCTCCCGAAGAACAAACAGCCACAGAACAATTACAAACAGACAAGCTGTATGAAACAATACGGACATGTTTGCTTTAAATGCTTATCCTAACGCCTAAACTGTTGTGTCAGTGTGAATGCCATGCAGCCAGCAAGGCAGACTTGACAGCATTCAAACACGGTGCAGTAAGTTTTGCATCACCATCAGAGCGAAAGTGGCTATAATGGCATCATTTTGTGTCATTTCTACTCAGATGTGGAGGAGCACAACAGCAATAAAGCCGCTCACACTCACAGTGAAATAAAAGTGAGGACTGAAAAGTACTGAAGTAGACAGCTTCAGGGGTTATTTATAGATCTCTCTGTATCATCTCAATCTGCACTTGATGTACTTTCTCTGCTCATTTCAAGCATCTTTTTTTTGTCATTCTTCCCATTTTACAGGTGAATTATTTGCACAAACCAGTAAAAAGACTGCAAGCATGCGACATCAAACACAAGCGAAAGTTCACATTTCCTTCCTGGAAAAGTGTTTTGTTGATCACGAGCAAGGTTGCTAACCTAACAGAGATGATTTATGCAGTTACAGGTTATCAACCATCAGAGCACTAAATAGATCAAATCTCTTGTGAAAAAGTTATGATCAAAACAAGCTGCAGCGGTGTGACAACGGCACGTGCTCCTAATCCAGCTCTGCACGTAACATCCAAAACAAGCGAGAAGTAGTAGACATAATAGGTTTGCAAACAGACAATCTATCATGCTGAAATACAAACACATGCTCACTTTATTCAATTAAATGCATGTACACGACTTAGATTAACACTTATATCAAAACAAATGATAAAAAGAAATGTTTGCTCACACTGTAATTGACTTTTCTTAAAATAAATGTTGTTTTTGAGTTTTGTTTTATTTCCCACAGACTGATATCTCAGCAGAACATGCTCAGGCTAAACAGAAAGCCAACAAATTCAGCTAGGAACCAAAATATCTACATAAATATGAAACGAGAAGCTATTAAAGAAATATATCCCAATCCAATGATTAGCCTCTTTTTTTTTTTGCCTCCCTGCAGCTTCAAACAAGGACCTGAGATGAATTCATTACCCAGCAAACCAAGGCTGTCAGAGATAATTCGCAACAGGCAGACCTGATCTGTACACACAGTCACTACACGACAAATCAAATGTCTGTTTTATGCCACAATCAGCTCGCCAAGTGTCAGWGGAGAGAAGCTTGACTTTGTGCACCGTGTTAACATCATTACACCGAATCATCCCTGCTGGACTTATTTGCATTGCTGGTCAAGATAGTTAAGTGTGATGATASAAAAAGTGGGAGTCTCTTTGTAGAGGAGAATTCAAAGTAAATCATTCAAACAAACACTTGTAATTTTAAGGGGTGCCACAGCTTCGTGTCAGCGAGGGYAGTTAGAGTCCCTTCCTCGCTCACGAAAGCTTTTTATATCATCTAATATCTCAGTGGCTTTGTTTCCAGGATTCATACCGTGTGCATAGATAGCAGCGTATTGTTGGGATTATCCGCATGGAGGATGATCCTAATTCATTTGACCTAAAAAAAAAAAGATAGCCCTGCACAGGGCGAGACAGTTATCTAAGCTTAATTGTTTTGTCACAGGTAAAAGTGAACTCATTAAACATCCCATAAAACCGGATTGAAACACTTAGTTGTATTTGTTTTGTTTTATTTTAAGCCTTTTTATAAACTTTTTTAAAGAACTGAACGTGGAGATGCTGATGACTGTTCTGTTCCAAGTTCAGTGACAGAGATTTTCCATTGCCCACACAAGAAAAACATCCCCAACTGACTTCTACATCTTTCCCGTCACTGTCAAAGGCGAACTTTAATCTAGAAGGACTGGAAAGCATATTTATCTCATAACAAGGACAGGTAGCAACATCTATAAGGACCTGATGACTTGTCACAATCCAGCCATGGTAAGTCACAACAAACAAACTCCAATTCAGGGATTGTGTTTAGGTTGAAGTTACTAACATTTGTTGTTTTGTTGAGTTTAAACTCATCTTTTAGCATGAGATCAGCCTTTCACAAAGTGATCGAACCTTCTTTTCTGCTGCTTTTAGCGCATGCATTGACAAATTCAGATTACTGACGCCATGCTTGTGTTCCTACAGAGACCGCTTTTAAYGACAAGGCAACATTATTATTGTTTTTTATTTATTTAGACCATTTAATGCAGCAGGCATCCCCGTTTGCTGATTTAAATGTCACCTGCGCTCCTTTCAGTGGAGCCAGTGCAGGTCAAAAAGCCAAAAACCTGCAGGCGGAGTGGCAAAAAACTGCGAGAAGAGGAGAAGAGCGATGCTTGTAAACAGTCAAGACTCTGTGGGTCTCTTGACAAAGTAATTAACAGTACATTACAGGCACACAACCATTTAATTGCTGAACTCCCTGCGGTAAAAAAACAACAAAACCCAAACAAACATGTTGGAAATCATAGCGAGGGAACATAATCATGTTGGAGGAGAGCTCAGTTAGAAGGGGCAGTATGGAATCCATACATTTCGTTTTCTGCGCGGCGTGGAAAATGTCATGCAAGACATTTTTCTCTCTATGATTTCCAACATGCTTTCTTTTTACTGCAGAGTTCAGCGATTAAATGGCTGTGTGCCTGTAATGTACTGTTAATTACTTTGTCAAGAGACCCACAGAGTCTTGACTGTTTACAAGCATCACTCTTCTCCTCTTCTCG
>NW_013952580.1:59164-64320 GCF_001266775.1 Austrofundulus limnaeus | reverse complement strand
TCTCTCTCTCTCTCTCTCTCTCTCTCTCTCTCTCTCTCTCTCTCTCTCTCTCTCTCTCTCTCTCTCTCCCTCTCTCTGCCATGCGACCTCTGCCGATAATAAACGGGAAAGAGGAACGGAGGGAGTGCAGGGGGGAGGGGAGATTGGTGGCTGCCTTGGCAACCGCTCTCCTTTCTGCAACTGCGCGCCTCTGATTAGCTGGAAATGTAGTGGTGTGCACGGCTGTGCATTATACAGCGCACTCTGCTTCCATCAGGACTTCATAAAGGCTTGCATTTGGGTTATTGTGCCAAGGCGGATGGGAGGAGGTTGCACCGAGTTTCTCTTCAGCTCCACCATGATTTTAAATGTGTTTTCTCTTTTTCTCCCCTTAAAAAGACTTGAAGCTTTTAAAAACTACAATTCAATGAACGCATTTATCACAATGTTCATACATAAGTTTAAAAAATAGGCTCAGCTGATTTAACTCACTTAAGCTCTAATGTGAGTTTATGGAGCAGAGGTTATTTGCGCATTATCTCAGGCCGAAAGATGGGAGATGAGCAAAATATATTGCGAATCACCRGGTGGACTTTAATTAAAACCCCATAATGTAAACATTTTGGCTTTAAATTTTGAAGTTAACTGTTTGTTTGCAAAACATTTCATGTACCACTGCTTTAATAACACTCTTAAAGTAGCATATCATGCTTTTAAATGCTTCTTTTCCCACATTTAAATCATTCAGTTGGGGTCTATATAAAGTGGAACTGCAATTTCTCCTTGTGGTAAATTTAAAAGCTAACTGGTTAAAAAAAACAACCTTTTTTGCAGATATTATAGATAGATGTGCAAAATATAATTTTGCATGAGATCGCAATAAATTTAGCTTCAAGATATGACTAAAAATGGCTAAAGCTAATTCTCAACTCAATAATCTTAAAACTCTGGCACCAAAAGCAGTGGGTTTTATTTCCGTTAAATAAGATTGCATGAAACGTCCAAATAGCAAACAAGAATGCCAGCRACCACACTTGTATGAGAGAACTTTAAAAGTGCATAAAATATGATGTGCTCTGGGTGGAATATGCACGAGGAGRTTTAATCTTGCATCGCCGTACAGCTGCAAATGCTAGTGAGGAGCCGCCGGAGCTCAGAGAGGCTGCCTCTGACAGATCCCTGAATGTGATGGATAGCACACCCCTGCCCTGTGATGTGCATGCACATTTGATGTTGAAATGGCCTATCCATGGGACCATTGTCTTTCAATCATGTCAAGGCAAAGTACAGAACAGAGCACATTTTCTGCTGCATGGCGTTATTACTATGCCACAGTTTACAGCCCGTCCATCCACCCTGAGCCTGAGCGCAAAYGTCCCACAGCTTCTTGATGCTGTTTTTGTTTAAAGAAACCCAGTTTAATTCATTTTTTCGCAGTGTATTTGCATTAAAATGCTGATGCTCTTTACCTTCTTTTGAATGTGTTGCAGTCAGGCTTTCATTAGGTGAATTRAAGTGCTTGTTACTCTCAAAAGGGTGCAATTGTTTTCACACAAACTGTGACAGGAGCATCTGCTCTGCTACAGTTTTATGTGTTCCTAATATATGGACTGAAACCCAAGGAGCTGCTCATTATTACAGCAGGTCTATTCTTTTTACAGGCCCTCACTGGTAGGCACCTCCTGCCACAGATTTCGATCCGGCACACACAGGGTCGACCGCATGGCTCGGTGCCATAGCTTCATGGGAATGGAATGTGGAGTGCTGTGTTTGCAGGGCTGCTTTCCCAGCATCCCTCACTGCCCAGGCGCATGCTAATGATCAGTATTATTGAAGCACAATTGATGGGCTAGCAACCAAACAAGAGAAACTAATTACTACTAAGGCTTTATTGTCCTTTAATTACTGAAGCTCTATGGCAATTAGTGCTGCACAAAGACGCAGCCCTACTTTAATCTGAAATAAAATGTGATGCAGATGGAAAAAAAAATTAGAAAGATGAAAGGTAGATAAGATAATTTGGCTTCGATGGGCTTTGCAGAAACGATGCCTGATTTGAGTAAGGCTCACAACAACAAAAGAACTGCGAAGGGTTCTGCTAATTTAGATAAAAAATGAGGGGAAAAATAATCTCAAAACWGAATCAGCACATGATCTTTTCTTTGACCTTGAAGAGCTAAACATGAGTGTAAAACAGCAAGCTTAATGTAAAAAAAACTTTGACCATGAAGCCTTGAAATGACCTTAAATGGGGACTTACATAGTTGTCACTATGATGAACAGATCTGGTTGTAGATTGATCAMTTTTCACCTATTTTAGATTTATTTCTGTCCATCAAGTACATTGTTTCGTTTTGTCAGGGGAAGTGAAACAAACTGAAACTGACTGATTTTACATTTAGACATTACAGAGAAGCATTTCAATTGGACCAACAGATAAATGTAGTTGTGAAATCAAGTTTTTTTATTTCCAATAAGACTCATGCTAAGGTAAAAGTCATATCTCCCTGCCAAAGACCTTGAAAATGATTCATGCTTTTATTACCTCTCGGTTGGACTACTGTAATGCTRTGTTGGTTTGGATAATTCATCTCTGCTTCACTTACAAACCATCCAGAACGCAGCAGCTCATCTTTTAACAGGTACTAAAAAACATGAACTCATAGCCCTGGTCCTGGTTTCTCTCCAATTGCTCTTCCTGTCCAAAAAAACAACATGCATGTTTAGGCTGCCTTAAGGCCCAGGCCGCCCTTGAAAAAGAGAGCTGTGGTCTCAATGGGATTTGTACAGGTAAATAAAATAAGAATAATTCCATTTTTGGATTGATTTGAAGATTTTGTTGCYTTTTATGCAAAGATTTTAAAGGTCTGGCTTCTCGTGATCTTGTGTTAGAAGAAGAACAAATTTTATTTTTTTATACTATTTTTGCTTGGCTTTTGCTATTTCTATCTTGTAGCTAAATGTTTGCTGCTGTTAGCTGGTGTTTTGCTTCGTAATGTTTTTGACGAGCTTTACATTTTATTAGAATTTTGCCACTTTTAGCCAACAATATTTTTGGAGCTTAGTTAGCAACAGCTTAGCCTGGCCTTTGCCTTCCTACGCAGTTCCGCTYACTTCTAGTTTCGCTTCACAGCTCCGTCTGAGATTTCTCCCATAGACAAGGATTTCTTCAGGAGAATTTCATCCGGGCCAATYAGAGAAGAGAGCGTCGATTTTCTCTGCAKTGTCTGTAGTTTATTTTACCWGGGCCAATCAGCAAACAGAAGGYGGAGTTTTGAATGACATCAATTTTCTGCAGTGTCTGCTAGTTATTTTAGCATASGGCAGTGGAGGAAGWGAATGAGGCCAGTCCRTGTTGATAAGGCTTCCAAATTAAATTAAATTTGTCTGACAAAGCAGCAGCTCTCRTTTACAGCCGTCKCRTTTGGCTCGGTACTTTTATCCTCTCAGTATTTGTTTACTGCRCAYGCAATTTCTGGTTAGCTTCTTAGCTTAGCCTCTTTCACAGTGGAGCTGGGACAGGTACATCGCGGCAAAATGATCCAATCATTTTAAACTTCAGCAGAGGCCACGCCTCTAGCAAGAATCACTTCTCTATAGCCGCSAGTCCAGACCTTCATAMGCAGCAAAGTGAAGGACGAGTGGCTGGTTTTTACCATGTTAGCAACAGCTGAAAGAGCAGCAGTRGCAGATGGTGGGTTAAATATAACGAGGTCTAAATGAAATTTCAAAAATGTCTTTAAATTTTACACACGTTTTTTTGTTTTAACAATAAGGGAGTGTACAGGTTCTTTAGTACWGATTTATTGTTGTGATTTATCTCACCTGTGACACTGCCAACAAAATGTCATGTTTTATGCGTCTTTTTTTTTCAGTATACCATATTAAGAGGTACWGTTTCAGTGAAGCTGTTTGCTTGTTGGAATACACTGAAAAGGTCATTCAATTCCATTGTATGTGAGGTAYTTGCCCTTTCACATGACGTTAAAAAAATAAAACTCAGAACAACAAATGTTAGCACTCCAAGTAGGACAACATGGACTTCTAAATACAGAAAGACACAAAATGAAGAGAAACAGAGAATAAATAAGAGATGAGGGTTAACACAAACCTCACCATTATATTTAGGGAATTATTATGGATTGCCATTCTTAGCAGTGGGCGATCATGTAATTGCCTGTCTATGTGTCTGTATGTGTGTGTGTGTGTTTGTCTGTCCGTTTGCAGGACATATGATCAATCAGAAAAAAAATCTCAGAAAGTAATCACTGTAGATGTACATCCATAAGTGACAAACCTTTGATGATTCAAGGTGGTCACCACAGCTGGATCGGTTTCCCAAACACAAAAAATAACTATGTCAATTTCACAGACATAGAGCTAGGATTTGGTGTGGTATTAGCTAAGGGTCATTCCAATCACATTCTCCGAGTCCTGACAGGCAAAATTTTTGGTAAACTCTTTGGTATTGAGTGTCAGGGAAATATCTCATAAACTAGTGGACATGTTTTATTGAATCATTGAATGTTTATCTAAAGCTAATTAACGTTTGAGGTCCAAGATGGCTGCCACAGTTTATCAGTCGTAGCAAACGTAACAAGGGCTGTCTATCAAACATTTAGCAGAATCTTATATTCTGATTTCCAGCAGTTGGGGAAAAACTCTAAAGAGCACCTCACTTGAACTGAACTCTGAATATGAACTTTCCTCCCCTGTGTTTTGCCCATGCAAACTGGATAACATCTCTTACTTTACAATGTTATCTAAATTCTTTATTTCCATTTGAGATGAAAAGCAAATACTCTGTTTTATGTTGCTAAAAGAACCCAGCATTTTCAAAGAATTTAGGATACTTCTTTAAAACCACAAAGCAGATACGTTGATGTGATTTGAATAATGTGTCTTTCTCTTTACTTAATGACAATTTTTGTGTTAATAAGTCCTACTTGACTCACAGGAGTGTAGGGCACATCTTTACTATCTTTATTTAAGCTTAATCTATTCTGTATACACAAACTAAATGCTTAAAGGCACAGTGTGTAGGATTTTGTCAATTCTTTTAACCGAAATTGAGATAATCACTAATGACAACAATAAAAAACATGTCTAATCATTGCAGACAAAGACCTTGTTTTATTATTTTTACCTTATAAAAAGCTGTTTATATCTCCATGGTC
>NW_013952580.1:56488-58805 GCF_001266775.1 Austrofundulus limnaeus | reverse complement strand
AACTCCTTGGCGTTTGGAAGTGGGGGATGGGGGTGGGGGGAGGACCAGGGAGGACGATTCAACCACTCAACCACTAGATGTCGCTGAAAACAACAAATCCTACACACTGTGCCTTTAAGAGCATCCATCCATCCATCCATCCATCCATCCATCCATCCATCCATCCATCCATCCATCCATCCATCCATCCATCCATCGAGATTACTTGATTGAGGTTTATGGCTCCATCAACATCTTCTAGCAAATTTGTTTCACCATCAAACCCTTAATGTTAGCTGCTTCCCAACTTTTTTTTGATAACATTACCTCTATTTCATTGTAACACTGTACAGTTATTTACCATAACACTGTGTAAACCTACAGAGAACTTCCAGGTAAATTTATCTCTGAGAAAAAATAAACACATTAAAGATTCTTCATTTGTCAAGCTTCTAAATGTATTTCTTGTATGAACTGACCATCTCAACCTTAGTAATCCCTCACAGAAACGGGTAAAATGTGAACTAACGGCTTGTTATCAGAATGACTTTAACTAAGCTGTAGGAACGTTTGGGCACTTCATCGCTTCGCTAAACAAAACCTTTCCTTCTTTCAAACACCTGCACACCACCTTGGGTCAAGACTCTGTCCACACTTGCTGACCTCTGACATTTTTGCCAGATCTCATTGACCGGCTCATTTCAGCGGGGCATGGGAACCAGCAGTGTGCTCTGTGTGTCCAGAATGTGATCCAAGAGCACAAACAKCAGCTACAATCAAAAGTTTCGCGACATTTGCTTAAAGAAAAAAAAGGTCATTAAAAGAGTGATAAAATGAAAGCAATTTTACTTCAAACTTTGGCAATATGTGAAACATAAATCACTTTTGAAAAGCTTTGTTTCTAGATTCCTCACTGAGGATAAGCTGAGGTCATTGTTCTCCAGACAAAGAGGTCATGACCCAGTTTCCTAGGGTCAGCCCYCATACTTGGTTGCAGGAATTTTAACCTCTGTAATCAGAACCACTAAAAGATCATGTCCGTGTGGGTTGTTTTTGTTGGCTCACTCCATCTGTGGAAAATTTTGACTTCCTAAAAACATGACAGAGACAGCTCAACAAGAATATCAACTAAGAGGCAAAAGCAAATGCCAGGATATTATATTTGACTGACATCCTGTCCTCATTGTGTCATCCATCTTGCAAATCATCCTGAAGCATAATTAAGGAGAACCACCTCAGGGCTTACATGCATTGTCTCCTGATATGTTTAAAGGGTTGTGTATACCTTTTTCCTCTAACATAAAGAGCTGCTTCAAAATAAAAAAGTACAGTGAGAAAAAAAAAGCAGACTTGTCAGTCTGACCACGTTTCATTTGGCACTTCAAGGAAATTCAAGTAACTCCTTTAATTGTCGAAAGCATTTTAGCTCTGCTTTGTGATAAGAATGCATTGAAGTCTGCAGGAACTTACACATGTAATTAAAAGAGACCACATTTGCATGTTTATTACATCAAGTGAGATTTCTGAGCTTTATTTGAAATAATCCACTGTTCGGAGAATTATCTCTCGCAGCATGTGCTTTATTGTGTGAGTGCTTGCTTTGTGTACATGTAGGGAAACATGCAGGTCCTACTCTTATTTTTCACTCGCTGAGGCACATGGCACCATTTGCCAGCAAAATTGTTTGTCATTCAAGCAGAAGAATTGTGAGTCATTGCTATATAAAGAAATTTGAGCGTCCAATCACGGTCCCTTTCAGATGAGCAATTAGGATGCTTTATGAGTGGCTTCGGGTTTTTTTGTGCTGAATAGAAAAATGGGAAAAGACAAGAAAATGAGTTGAATTTGTATTCAGGCATCATTTTAATATAAACTAACAGCAATAACAAACCAATAAATGCATTTATTTTTCCAGTGACTGCACTTTTTGGAATTTACTGAGTGACAAATCAACATTTTATTTTCTGAAACACTTTTACGGGAGCTAATAACTGTTTTGTAGCAAACTGTTGCTGATATATTTTTTTATCATTATGGACATCTGTGGGTTGGTTAAAAGCATTTTTCTGCATGGAGTTATTTTATTTTCCCYTTTTTGATGAACTTAAGATGTGACGAGTCTGTGTTTCCTCTCTTGTATGTGGTGGTGAAACAATGCTTTTGCTTCTCATGTTGCATCCAGTGATTAAATGAACCATATWTGATTTTTATCAAAGCTGAAGGATGATGCCTGCGCTGGCCTGCATCCAGCTCCTGTGAGCTGTAAAATAAGAACGACATAAATTTATCAGACATTAAAATAGTTTATATGTCCTGTAAATAAAACAGTTTGAAATAT
>NW_013952580.1:53994-55933 GCF_001266775.1 Austrofundulus limnaeus | reverse complement strand
TATATATATAAACCATTCCAATCATTTTAGCTGAGAAAATAACAAGTTTTAATTTTAATGACAAGTTGGTTTTGCTTGTTTTTAAGAAAAAGCAATTTGAGAAAATCTTTTTTTGTGATAATGAAAGACTGACAAAAAATGTAGAAGTTTGATAATCCTGTGACCCAAAATACTTAAAATCCTGCTTTATCAGAAGAAAAAGACTTTATGAAAAAAATTTGCAAAAGTGTAAGTACATTTTTTTCCCACGAGCACCATATCCGATGACTCAAGGTTCTTCTGTGTTAGAAGCACCTTCTCACCTTGGCTTTATGAATGGGCAGTAATATTTTAATCTTACTCCACCAGTGGATTCATGTGCTGAGTAGCGTCAGTGTTTCAGATATGTGGGAAAACCCTGCTTCATGGTCAAATTCCTACAAAAAAAAAAAAAAAAAACAGGCACTGCTCATTCTCATGCTTGTTATAAATCAACTAAATGAAAGCAGATCTGTAAAAAAAAAAGACATCAGCTGCTTGCTTGAATCTCCAACAATCCAACATTAGCTGCAGTCTACCCAGTAATAGACCTCCTGTTTGTTAGCTATCTGCAGAATCTTATCTRCTTTTAACTCTGCTGATGTTATACACGAACAATTCAAAGGAACTGGTTATGCAATTTTGATCCATTGCTGCGATGCTGTCTGGAGGTTTAAGTGCCCGATGATGTATAAGCACACTTAATACTGATAGTTGGACCTCTTTAAGCCTGGTAGGAGAGGCATTGTTGACTAGTGGCTGGCAGAATGGAGAAAATAGTTTCTCGGTGAAATCCCTCGAGAGATGGGAGATTAGAGTTTTATTGACGCTACRTTGCAACAGGAAGAAGATTTCCTTGCACAAGACAGAAAGTACATGTACGTGTAGCGCGCGAGTCTCTGTGTTGGACACGATGGCTGGCATGAATAAAATATGGCCGCTGAACATGCTGTTTCAACACACGGGGAACAACAATATCCTTTTAAGAGTGTTTTCACTTTTACGGCATGCACCTCGCCAGCCTCGCCCTTTCTTTCTTTCACTTCTTCTCTAATAGCAACAAACAAACACACATGCACACATATTTTCAAGGGTGAGAGAATGCTACAATGCCATTAACTGTGAACATGAAGGAGGAGGAGGGAGAAGAAAGGGGGGTGGGTAGAGATGGGATAAAGTCCATCAGATTTGATGGCATGGTGATGTAGATAATGTTTTCTCTTTTTAGCTCCGTGCAGAGAAAGGCAGAGCCACTTTCGCTCTCTCTCGCACTCTCCCCGGTTTGAAAAGAAGCACAACGGACTGAATTTGTGCRTCTGTTTGAGCACAAACACAGTGCCCTTTTACCTATCAGAGTGATTGCCCCACCATTATGCAGTTTAATAACAAAGCGCACATACTCTTAATCTGGTTACAACACCCTGGAGGAGGAGATGGGTTTACAGTGAAAAAGGGGGTTGGAGAGAGAGGGGGGAAAAAAAGCCCAACAACAACGTAATTTTCCAGTTTCTCTTTCGTTTGAGCAAATAGAACAGACACCCCACCCCCCCCACCCCCCACCATCACCACACCCCTCAAAAACTGCTCAACGCTACGGTAATTTGCCACAGAGAAACATTGGAAAACAAATGTGTTCAGGAAACGTAGATGGGTTTTAAGGTCTGAAAGCCACAGCTGCTTGGCAAGCAGATGCTGGCTCCTTTTGTCTTTTATCTTCTTCTGTAATGTGCACAGGTGCTGCTTAATTCAATTGGAGAACGTTGCCATGGTTTTACATTAATATATTTCCATGTTACCATTACAACTGTTGTCATGGAGATGATAGGACCTATTTGAACTGAAAGCAGTGATGGTTTTATGGGGTACTGCTCTCTCTCTCTCTCTCTCTCTCTCTCTCTCTCTCTCTCTCTCTCTCTCTCTC
>NW_013952580.1:46396-53984 GCF_001266775.1 Austrofundulus limnaeus | reverse complement strand
CTCTCTCTCTCTCTCTCTCTCTCTCTCTCTCTCTCTCTCTCTCTCTCTCTGACTCTCCTTTCCTCTGTCTCCCTCCCTCTCTCTTTTTCATTTGGTTGCTCCATGTCAAGTCACATGGTATGCAGCCAGATTTTAAGCTTGACTTCACTGTTTTTCCCCCCCACAAGATGCATTTCAAAGGTACGCGGAAAAACAACTGTGTTGAGAAAAACAAAACACAGTTCTGTGTGCTTCAGCTRAATCAAATTAAACATTGTGGATAAATGTATTTGAAAGAAATTTCACTAATGCTCTCATTGACTCCCATTACCACTGGAGCCATGTTCATTTCTTCATTCAATGTCTTTTGAATACCCAGAGAAAATGTTTACAGAGGGGGAAAAAAAAGGCAGGCTAATCAGGTCCAAACGCCGGGTYGCACTGGAAATCAAATTTGCTCAAAATCAAAACAACTACATATACCGCAGATATTTTTTAAACACGGCATACTACGAACATCTAATCGAGACATGGTTATTCCAATTAAAGTAATTGCACACTTTTATAAAAATCAATACTGCTCCCTGGTAGCGTAATTGCTTCTTTCAATCAATTTGATGCATTTTCTAGAACAAAAGGCAAAGCAGGAGTATTCAATTTACTCAAGCATACCAAAGTTGATGGAATGGTTATATTGGCTATTAAAGCATTGCTTGTTTTCTTCTTCTGAAGCACGGCAGTGGAATATCTTCAGAGGTAAATTCAAAGTCACCTTGTTATCTCTGAATTTTGTTTCGGTACCACTGTAACTCATTATATCTGCAATCACAAAAGCAGCAATGTATTCGTACTGTGCTAGCTTTCTGAAATTAGATGCAAATGCATCACAACGTGCAGGAACTTTGTTGAGACCAGTTTTATTTCCTGTTAATGAATGTGCTTGCGCACGCAAACGCGGCACACGGAGACACGCGCGCACCTTTTGGAAGTATGTCCAAACAAATATGAAGGAAAATCTTGGAAAAGTATGAGCAACTGGGCTTTACTCGCAGCTTTAATCCATCAGCAAATCATGATGCAAAGTCAAATGTGACCCACTTCTCTTTGCATTAACTGAGCTCAAAACATTTTCAGAGTTTTTTACACAGGCAGTGTTTTCGGCTGCTCTTCCCACAGAACTGTTTTGACATGAAATGACTTAGAAATGGGCCACAGAGTGAGTGTGTGTCTCCTTTTTTATTCAGTCACACACTGAAAGACCAACAACCCCACGTTTAAGGCACCAGCGTTTTAGCATGTTATGCATTCTATTCCCCCCTTTTTTTTAGAAATCGAAAAATGTCCAATATAAAACTGTGCACTCGCAGAGCAGCACCAAGCTTTCTGTGATTCTTATACAAACACAAAGTGACAAGATGGTTACTCTCTCTGCACACTGACAGTTCATTCTGGACTAGGAAAAATGTCAAAAATGTTTAGTTACGGCTGAGTGGACTTAATTACCGTCCTCTGGGCTGCCTCAGAACTCACTGCTGCTAATGGTCCCGAGCTACAGATGAAATTCTGTTTACAAGAATGTTTCAGTCACGAGAACTGATTCGGTCAATATGAAATATTTACTTCGATATAATTAAAGCAACAATGCTTATCACCCATTTTGCTTGGATGCAGAGGGAMATTTCTCTAATTGAATAAATGTGAAAACAACAATTACTGGCCTGTTGGATTAAATAAAGATATAAACTCAGCATTTGCTGCATGCGAGGCTAATGGAATAGGGCTAATAGTGATGAGTGGTAACTTTTGAATGCCTTTGTTGATTTTCTTGAGTTGAGTTATGTAAAAACACAAGTTCTCAAGGTAGTTTTCAATAATTCTACTACAACTGAATTCATGTAAATGGTGATAAGCGTCACTTTGGTACTTAAATGTTTGCGAGTCTTTTAGAAATAAAGAATCTAAAATTTTAAAATGCTTTCAAAAACAACATCATTTTTTAAAGAAAAGAAAACAGAGATAAACATTTTATTCTTGGTATTTTGTTTTTTTGATATAAATGATCCAATTATGACTGAATGTAAAAAGGCTAAGTGAACATCTGAGTTTAGATATTTGTTTGAAAGTGAATTAAAAGCAGAAGAGTGGGTGCACAGGCTCAATYAAAGAACAGAAAAATGTCAAGGTTCCATATTCACGAGGAACATTTACAGAAAGAAATAAAAAAAATTTGAACTCCAACATTTTCATTCCAGACTGTGGAAAAGATTTTAAAAAATCAGCACGGATCGTTTTCTTTATTTTGAAACAACAAATCTTTCCACATTTGACTCTATTAACCTTTGCAGGTTTAACCTATTTCACTTAATGATTCATTTTTGTCTTCTAGCCTGACTGTTGTTTATTTTATCATCAGTGAAACATGGTGGTGGTTGTATCATGGTTTTATTTATGACAGCAGGAAATCTCAATCAAACACAATCTGTTTGTGTCAATTTTAACACTTAAAAGACCAAATCTTCTGTATACAGTGTTTGTGTGTTACCACATACCAAATGTTTTAGAAAGGACAGATTAATGCTGTGGACTTTACTTTTCTGTTTCATTTTGTTTTTATATGTTCCATGAGTGTTTTTTTATTTTTTATTTTTTGTAAAGACAGACAAAGTCTTATTAGGGGAAAGAAATGTCGGTGCGGGACTACTATTTCACCTGATCCAAGATGAAATATTAATCCAAGATCCAACTCCTGCATAAAACGACTTTGGACTTTTTGAAATCTAAATCACCTCACTGTCACCTCAGTGGTCTGAGTTTGACTTTTGCAAGAAACGAGAAGGCAGTAGATATTTGGATTTGTTTAAGGAAAAGAAAATTTTGTTTAAACTAAATACAACTTGTGATTATGTATGGCTAAATGGCTACATTTTGAATAATGGGCTTTAAGAATTATTTCCTCTTATCTATATGAGTGTCCATTATGCTTTCATAAAAAAACTCTTGATGGTCGATGTTACTTTTGAGGACATTTATTAGTATAATATCTAAAGTACTGAACTTGAAAATACGTATTTTATTCTTAAGAAGTATGTTTGGCTTTTGAACACTGGAGGTAAATGCTTGTTTGTTCACAGTATTTTAAAACAGCTTTATCACTTAATAAAATCAGTGTTCTCATTCTGAATAAATAACTTTTCCTCAAAGAGAGCAGATTWATGGTTCATAATTAAGTCTGTTGCTTATTAATTTGAATGAGGTTGTGTTTTTGAAAGATGATGGGATTAAATACTTCAAAAACTTCAATCTGAGAGACRAAGTACTTTAATCTCCAAGCTAATTATTAACAGGTTTATTTTTCTCACAAACGGAATCTGGAACACGCTGGAAGTTTCAGTCTGAGCAAAACCAAAAACAGCCAGACTTGACTTTCTGCGTTGTGGTCAAACGCTCAGGAAGTTACAGCTCCCACTCACAGCTGAGCTGCTGCGTGAGCCTGCATGCCTCTCCCCATCCCGTCCATCCATCATGTGAAAATGAGTTTGCATGCATCACCGCTAACATAATGTTCTAAAGAGGCTGAGAGAAAAAGCTCACCTAACATGCAGGATGGCACAATAAAGAAGGAGCAGCTGACATTAATGAAAATGTATACCATTAAAAACTAGCAGAAGCAATAGCTGAGAGGAAGATGGAGCATTATTTATTGATAGTAAATGAGTAAGTGACTTGCTGTTGATGGGATGGGCTATTTTCATACCATCTCCACAAACTCATTTCTTTGTTGTCAGGTTTTTCCCTGAGGAAAGAATATATAAAATTGTGCTTGGTGTGTTGTTGCTTTCATGTTGAGAAGATGTTTTTTTTCTTGTTACTGATTCTCACAAATACTCAGAATAAGTTGCTTTCAGAAATAAACATTTGAATGCTGAACAGGTCCTAATCACTGAATAGAATATTCTGCTCTGACAGTAAAGTGAAATTTTCTGTTGGGTCTTTTTTTTGTGTGTAGTTGTACAAACAGACGGCCCATTTACACTTTGTTAATGTTCATTCATTCATTCATTCATTCATTCATTCATTCATTCATTCATTCATTCATTCATTCATTCATTCATTCATTCATTCATTCATTCATTTTATCTTGTATTTATTTTATGCATGCTCTATGTGCCTCTTTTAATTGCCCCCTGGGGATCAATAAAGTTTTTTGATTGATTTGATTGATTGAAACTTCATTAAATCTTTTTGAAAACCATGAACAGTTTATAGAGCCATAACTTCCATACGTCAAAGTAACCATTATCATTCTTAGTTTTTCATACGTTTTAATCAGTTTGAGGTTTGGACAAGATGTTTTTTTTTTTCCTTTTCACACATCTTTTGTAAATGTGCTGTCTGTTTGGGATTGTTATCTTGTTGACTGACCCAGTTTTGGCCACGCTTCAGCTGTTAGAGAAAAGTCTAGCAATTTGTCTCCAGAACAGTTTGGTGCAGAGATGTTTATGGTCGACTCTCTGAGGAACTCCGATCCTGTGGCTGTAAACAAGCTCAAATCATTAGCCCTCCACCTCTGTGCTTTACAGCTGGCATGACATTGTGTTGTTTTGTTTTAATCAAACTTGTTCTGGGATTTTTCAAAATTGGCCTGAGGCTTGTACTAAAAAAATAATAAATAATAAAAAAAAAAGAATTCTGAAATGAAGCTCTTGAGAATCACACCAGCAACACTAAACTTTGCTGATGGGCAGTTCATCAAATTTGATCAGCAGCATCTTTGCGCTGTTTTCTTGTTGCTTTGTTCTTAGGGGTATTTTTTATAAATATCAGTAGCTAATGCGTAAAGGTTAAAGGGGACATATACACAATACATTTCTTTAGCCTTTAAATGCATTTTGTTGTGTACTTGGAGTCTTTACTAAAACAGAAAAGTTAAATTTAGTCTCTCCTGGTGCTGCTTTGACATCTTTGGGTCATATTTTTCAACCTGTTCACTTTTTTCTTATTATATGGTTTTCTGAACTRTTACATCACAGTATTTGCGACAGCATTGCTAATTAAGGTTTGGACTTACCAACTACAATTTAGTTGTCTTCATTCTCCTTTGGCTCTGGGTCAGACTCTGGCTACAATATAAGGTTGGGTGTACAAGTCTGTCGTCTTGACATATTTTAATTATTTTTTAAATAAAACATTTCTGCACCATACTCATAAATCCTTCAATCAAACTAGAGTGGACCAGTCTTGAAGCTYGAAGGGGTCGGGGTGTGAAGCACCTCGTTTGKATTTAAAGAGAYAGCCTCAAAACGAGTTGATCTGAGACACACCTCAGAAAAAGGTGTAAAAGGGGCTTGTGGAGTTACAATGAGGAGGATTTCAGACCAAATCATTGCAGTTCCACTTTATGTAGACCGACCCCAATTGAATGATTTAAATGTGAAAAAAGAAGGATTTAAAATTAAACACAATAGTTTGATTTATTTAGTGTTGATCATTTAACTCATTTCAAGACTTGGTTAGAAATGAGTATGCAAAATCAATTCTTTTGAGCTTTATATCATGTTTGAATCTCATTCCCTCATCAAAAACCATGTCCAGATTGTTGCTTTGACTCATTTGAAAAATCAGACAACGACCATAAATACATTTTTACACACAAAAGTGCAAAACATGGATTATTCCACAATAACAGTGCATATAAAACAAGACCTTACACAGCTTTGTTTCCCTTATTCTTTTTAAATTCCTCTTTTATAGTTTATATGTGTTATAAAATTCTGCCTTCCCTGTCTTCATTCTTTTACCGTTTCTCCCTTTTTGCTCTTCCTTCCCCTCATCCCCTCTAGTTTGTAACCTGAATACAGTAGCACAGTGGACCAATCGATCACAGGGAGTCCTAGTTTTTTTATTTATTTTTTTATCCTGGCAATTTTCCTCTGAGGAAAGGGGGGATAATGTGAGCTAACAGTGTGGAAAATCAATGCTTCACTAGCATAGAATAACTTGGAGTCTRGCTAGCAGAGAACTGGGCTCTATGAAGCCAGTTTGAGTGATAAAGCCACCCCATGTCCCGGCTCTCATCCTGCATAATGTGCAGACACCCCTGCAGAGCTGCACTCACTCTCAACAGTAGGTTAACAGATTTATTCCTCAAATCCTGTGGATTTTAAAAGGTGTACACTTTATGCTGTGAGTCCTTGCCTGTATAACGGTTGTGTGAAAGCAACACTGTTTGTTTAGGCATGAATCAGCTTTACATGTATAGGGTTTATCTGGTGTTAATTAGATTTGCATGAAGAAAATTTTAACATATAGGTCACTTTTATCTGCTGTTTGCCCCATTTTTACAAACTCCTGCTGTGCAACACTGTGGAGCAAGACAGTTTTATTATTAGRTTCAGCTGTAATGACATAAGTTACTATATTCCAAAAAAGGCTTGTTGTATGAAGAACATTGTAGGCAGTTTTAGTTACTTTTTATATAAGCATGAGAGGATACTATTTCAGATTTAATTAAAGCAAAAACAAAAAGGGGAAAAGGAAGTAAATTTGGTCTTTCAAAAGTGTTCCTGATTAACAAGTTCAGCWCAGGGTGGAGATGACACCTAGACATAGTCATTCTACTTGCACAAAGTATGAGCAAAGTTTGAGCACACAAGTTATTGTTTCCAAGTCGGAAGCAGGTTTCATAATCAACACGAAACTCTTCGACACCCCGTCATTTTTCATAACAGTACTGTCACAGGTACACCACAAAGTGTGCTTGTCTGCAGATATATGTGTGTGTGTGTGTGTCTGAGTGTGTGTGTTTGTGTGTCTTTTCAGCATCATGTAATCCCTTCTTCAGCACCACCCACACTGACCCAGGCAGTTTCAAAGCTGCTGATGTTGGATTTTACTAAAGTTTTTTTTCTCTCTCAGATGTGTGCAGAGGGAACAAGATGAACCACAACTCAAATCCAGATAGAAAGATAGATGGGTAGACAGATAAACGGGTGGGTAGCTAGATGGGTAGAAAGATGGGTAGATAGATAGATACACGGGTTGATAGAAAGATGGGCTAGCTAGATACACTGATAGATGGATAGATAAAAATGGGTAGATGTATAGATGGGTAAATAGATTGATGGGTAGACCGGTTGATAGATAGATGGGTAGAGATACATAGATGGGTTAATAGATGGGTAAGGATTGATGGGTGGGTAGATAGATGGGTAGACTGGTTGATAGTTGGGGATAGATAAACAGATGGGTAGATAGATAGATGAGTGGGTAGACTGGTTGATAGTTGGGGATAGATAAACAGATGGGTAGATAGATAGATGAGTGGGTAGATGGTTGGATAGATACACAAGTAGATGGGTGAGTAGATAGATACATGGGTAGATGGGTCAATAGATATATGGGTATAGATAGATGGGTAGGTGAGTGGTTAGATAAACAGATGGATAGATAAATACATGGATAGATGGGTAAAAAGTAGGGGTGCAACGATATAGGAAATTCACCGTTCGGTTTGGTTCAATACTTTAGTCTCACGGTTAGATATTTCTTCGATTAAAAAAAGAGAAATTTCCATGCCCCTTTTAACTTGTAATTTACTTATATTAATTAT
>NW_013952580.1:38838-45109 GCF_001266775.1 Austrofundulus limnaeus | reverse complement strand
CTGTTAGAGGGATTTTTGTTTGGAATGACTGTTGCGAAGAGTTAAAACTGTGTTCTTCACTAACTAAATTTAAAATAATGTATAAAAATAATTTGTTACAGAAATATATTAAGTTTTGACTGATTGTTTGCAGCTGCTAGAGTTTTGTCACAAATTTGTTTAGAATTTCATTGGAAATTTTATTTTATAAAATCTATAAGAATGATGTTGATTTGATTTTGATAATGTATGAATAAAAAGTGAACGTATGAAAAGCTTAGGCTTCTACCTACACTTTTTTCAGTCTATGCCTTGTCTTTTTGACACTGACAGGAATTTAAAGATTGTGTATTATTTTATTTCTGTATTTTTTTCCTGTAGTTGTTCAGATGGACTGGTTTTGGTGATTTTTTTTATATTTAAACAATAAACAATAACTAGAGGACATTTTTTTAAGTTTACCTGTTTTATATTTAAGATTCTTATTTACTGTATGTTGGTGGTATTTGGTTTTTCAGTATATTTTCAGTTCGTTTCAACCCATTCCACGCAGGTTCTTTTTTTTTGTTCAGTGGATTTTGCTTGCCTTCTGTGTTGTAGTTTTTCCTCATGTCCCCTGATCACTTATTCATTTCTTTAAAAAAAACAACAACATAAATTCAACATACAACAAAAAATACAAATCATAAATTAAATGAAAGGTAGCAGAAGAAGAAAAAAATCTTATATCTGCCCCTTTTTCTCAAATAAATAAATTCAATCAAAAATCATCTTTAGTTTATCAAAAAGAAAAACAATAAAAGTTTAACTCCTTGAACAACAATTCATTTATTTACATATTTCCCCAGCAAATTATTCTTTATCATTCTCAAATATATTCTTTGATCTGACATTTTTTATGCCATCTTCCACATTATTCAATAATCTTATACCCTGTACTCCGTTCCTTTAAACTGGTTCTAAATTTGGGTTTAACAAACATTTCTATCCTTTGAGATTATAACAACTCTCTCTTTTAACAAAGTGTAATTGAATGTTTGACGGTAATGCATTTTTATGAGCCCTATGCATAACTGATAAAATACCATAATCAACCAAATCATTGAATTTCAATAACTTCAACTGATGAACAATGAACTTGATGGGTGATAATATGCTTTCTGATAATTCTTACAGCTTTTTTCTGTAAAACAAAAGTTAGATTTGCAATTGTTTTGCATGATTTTCCCAAAACATCAATACAGTAGATCAAGTGTGGAACGATTATTGCATTATATAACATAAACAGACCTTTATCATTAAATAAATCCTTTACTTTGTACAGTACTGCAATGGACTTGGCTACATTTGTTCTTAAATGATTTATATGAGGTCTCCATGTCAGCTTTTCATCAATGATGACACCCAAAAACTTCACCTCACTGACTCTACAGATCTCAACACCATCGATTCTAAATGGAACATCAGTAGTTTTCTTTCTATTATTAATCATATATCATAATTAATTACATCATATAATTTGTCTTATCTAAATTTAATGATAATTTATTAAGCTTAAACCACTTATTCACCTCACCTGTTGCTCATTAGCTCCACCCAGATGTTCTCATTCAGTCATCACCAGCAGATATAAGCTTTTTTTTCTTTTTCACTCAACCTTTCTCAGACTGTATATGTACGACAAGTAACAAGTTTCCTGTTCAGTACAGTGCACCCCCTCCTCTCTTTTCCTCTTCCTTTCACCTGCGTGTCTGGTTTTGGGTTTTATTTATAAACTCTTTTTGAAACGATACATGTCTGCTTGCCTGCCTTCTTCACAGTCCTCACCAACCACCAAACACAGGAGGTTGCTAAATCTTTTGAAGAGGGGTTCTGTGGAAAGGGCATGATGTCTCTTTGAGCAACCTTAGTTAACCTTAGAAACAGTTTTATGAGCAGACTGAGAAGCTAAAGTCTAGTTCAAGTCAGACCTGTACCAAAATGAGTTGCTGGCGTCCCAAGGCAATTCCAATTTCATATACAGTAAATGATATTTTGTAAATCTATGCATTGCTGGCTGTTTTTGCATTGCATGCTCATTGTACGCAGTCTGTAGAGCTGTTGCCTGTCAGAAAGAAGGTTGCTGGATTGAATCCCAACYGGGGGACCTTTCTGGGTAGAGTTGCATATTCTGTTTGTGCATGCATGGGTTTTTTCCGGGTACTCCGGTTTCCTCCCACTGACCTAAAACATGAGTGTTCGGCTAATTAGTAACTTTATATTGCCCCTATAGGTGTGAGTCAGAGAGTGAATGGTTGTTTGTCTCGTTTGTCTCTTTCTGGCCCTGTGATGCACTTGTGATCTGTCCAAGGTGTACCCCGGCCCTCGCAGTGACTGCTAGATGTGGGTACCAGTGACCCTGAAAGGAAGATGAATCATTGTTTGAGGTAGTTCAAAAATTAATTAATTGTTCATTATATATCTACAAAATACTGCTCTGAAAGATCTGAACTATAACTCAAAGTTTAATTAAATTTAGTTTGTTTGCATAATGGGAGGCGTATGCATGTTTCTTGTTTCTTTTTTCCTCAACACAACATAATCATGTGAGTTACTGGTCTCTTCATTGAGAACTACATGATGTTAACAAAAGATGGATCTGCTCAGGAGACACCAGTCACATCCCGTCTTGCCAGTTACACTTTGCATGATTCTTCCACCAAACTGGGCTGAGCCAGCACTGGAAAATGTTTCTTGGCATGTCGTGGGCTCTAATTATCCATTGAGAAAAAATAGAAATATCACTGATGTGTTTTGAATCCATCCATTGACAGAGAGCAACAAAGCACTTTGACAGCTTTTTGGCTCTCAAGAAAAATGTGAGCGCTGAGCAGAATGTTGGTACGAGCAGTTTGAACACAAACCTTGTCATTTAAAGTTTATTTGTCGCTGATGTTGATARGATAAAATTACTGATAAGCAACATGGAGCGGGGAAATCACAAAAATCAAGCTCATCTCTGCTCTGCAGCAACAAATTCAGCGTAAAACCAAAGGGCCTTGTATTGCAGGAAGTTCTCAACTGTGCTCTCGTGTTTTAAGAGCAGATCTTGAATCATAAGAACACACTCGGTGTGAATACGGCAAAAAACACACCCTCTCAAACACAGATCGGTTGAAGAAAACATCACCCATCCAGTTTTGAAGCATCACTTCYATGGAGAAGCACGAACAGATCTCCAAACGCTTCACAAACACACATCACCGTGAGGCAATTTTTTTTTTAGTTTTTTTAAATCAACTTTAGATATGTTGTGGATCTGCAAAAATTGACTTTATAGGAATTGCAGTGAAATAACATTACCATAAGCTTGGTGCAATGCATGCATAATAGATTGTTGTTTTCACTCTGCATATGGTAGGAGCTGGATTCGCTTCAAAGTGCACCAAATTTGCATGATTCGATGTGAGGGATTCTGGAATTAGTGAACACCACTGCCTCCCCCCCACTTCCCCACCCCTCTTTCACTCAGCTATTGAAAGGTATCACATTCCCACAGATGGTGGGTTACATTGTGAGAATACTGTTGTTTACGACTCAAAAGAGCAAACATGGGAAACTAAGGGAAAAAAATGCAGCAAGATTTGTTTTTACCCCAATTAAACAGTTTTACTCTGCTTTTAAATGAGGCGCACGTCACTAATCATTAGTAAAATCTCTCAAATTTGTTTGGCTGTGTGGGGAAACTTTGCTAAAGACTGTGGCAAAAATAATTTTATTTATTTTTAATCTTTTTTATGCCTATGGGTTTTGACACACGCAGGATATATATTGTGATTAGAAGGAAAAGTGACAGCTTGTGTTTGTGCCAGGAGAGGCCAGGAATCAACAGACAAAACAGCTGCTTGATGCTGACATTCTTCGCCCTTTCCTACAATCATTTAAAAATGACAGAAAGCAAAGAAGAAGGAAGCAGCCCGTTTGACTGCAGCCCCAGAGGCTGCTGCCGAACAATGTCTGGCAAACGAGAACAAAGTGATTCACAGAGTATTAACAGCACTCAGAGCTGTGGTATTTATGAGGAATGAGAGAGGGAGAGAGAGAGAGAGAGAAAAAAAACAGAAAGTGCTTCTGAATTCATTTCTTTCCTTTATTTTTTAACTGCTTGTTGTCTTGTCACTATGTGATTTTCATCCCTGCAAATTCATAAGTAACATGAGCTGAGGGCACGGGTTACAGGGGATGGATTGGGGGGTTTCGAGATAAAMTGCACTTTTATGCAAATTGCACTCCAATCAATGAGTAGCTGTCCCTTTTTTCACTGGATAACCTGATTATAATTTACATCAGGATGTCCATCTGTTACATGAACACCCACGCATGCCGTCATGCATATAGAATGGATAAAACAACCACGTTTTTTTTTCTCATTCCTCACTCAGAAACGATAGAAAAGGTGGTCAGGCGAGGGGAAAAAAGGGTTTTGTTTACCTCCATCTCCTACATTTTTACCATCTATTTCTATTCATTTGTGACATTTTGGCCCAGACTTGATGGATTTGCACTGAGATGACACGAGGTATGGGAGCAGCAGGCCAATACAATTTTGTCAAACTCAAACAAGGACAGCTCTAGAGTTGCTCTGATAATAAAACTGCCTCATAGTGGATTTTGCGGAGATGGTGAGGATGTGTTTAACATTCTAGTGAGATGTAAAAAATGCAGAAGTCAGATTAGATTAACTTTTTAATCCAATCAGATCAAACGAGTCACRTTCTCAAAGATACATTTTATAACTCGGGAAAAGTTATGCTGACAGCAGCTGTTTGACTTTTTGCTGCAGTGATCAGAAGATAAGAAAATGAAACTATWGGTCTTTACACAGCAGAGTGTTTGCAGGTACTTTTCTGCCTGATACAATGTCATGTTGAAAGAAGGCAGCTGTGGTTAGCACCGACGCCTCACAGCAAGMAGGTCCTGGGTTCRATCCCCGGTTTGGACCTGGGGTCTCTCTGTGTGGAGTTTGCATGTTATCCTCGTGCTTGCGTGGGTTTTCTCCAGGTACTCCGGTTTCCCCTAACCCCCAAAACATGTACAATAGGTTGCCTTCAGGCCCATGCCACCCTTGAAAAAGAGATCCGAGGACTTGCCAGGTAAAAAATAACGGTAAATTTATAAATAAAGAAAAAAGAAAAAAATTATATGGCTCAATACGTGTGACATTTTTGTCTTAAAGTGTTTAAAAACTACAATTACAACCTATAATTAAAGATGTAACATTCCTTGAAGAAATTCCTAGCCGCCATGAGGAACGTGAAAACACAACAAAAATAATATCCTAGAAAGCATCAGTGTCACAAGTTTTTGTCATATTTTGTAGTAGTTTTTTTTATTATAACAGCAACCTAAATAAAACTGACTCCTTATGAATTTTGGTACAGTTTATAATGTSCAATAAAACAAATAATAGGAAATAACATTTTAAAATTTACCAAAACCTTTTTTTCCCCAATTGAAGTGGTTTATGCAATTTTGGAAAAATAAGGTTGCAATTTGTATTAGGGCCGAACATTTGGATTTACTTTGCTCAAAACTGAAAACATTGACGTCTGAAGTTTACACACTCAGTGGCTGTAAACTGTTTTTTTTTGTTTATTTTTGTCAACTGTATTTTTTAACACCTTAAGTGATTCAAACGTTAAAAATTCAAAAGCAGTGTGCCTCTTCTACTTGTGTTGGATTATTCAGAGCGCAGATTCARCAGAGACTATTTCTTTCAAAGAAAGTAGATCAGATCAAAAGTGCACTCAGATCTTACATATTTCTCTAAAGGACCTCAATGTTAGATACAACTCAAGGTAGGTTGAAAAAAAATCWATTTTTACGGAATCTGAAAGATTTTACCCTTTCTGATACAWTTAGAACCCGTGTATGTACTTTTAAATAAAGCAATGTTGATCAATCCACCAATGATTTTTGACAAGTTTGACAGGACCATATGTTCCTGTGTTCTGGGATGGACTCCACTTCTCACACAATGCCACCTGGAGATAAGCACCAGTTCCCCCACAACCCAGGAAGGAAAAGTGAGTGCAGAGAAAGGATGGATAGATGGATGGATGTTTGAACCTTACAGGTCATGGGACATGCTATACTGTTAAAACAGTACACACAAAAGTTTTTTTTCCACTGAAGTTGAAGCAGAGAGTCTGAAACAAGCTGCTGCGCAGGTGGTGCATGATGGTGTGTGTGTGTGTGTGTGTGTGTGTGTGTGTGTGTGTGTGTGTGTGTGTGTGTGTGTGTGTGTGTGTGT
>NW_013952580.1:27555-38828 GCF_001266775.1 Austrofundulus limnaeus | reverse complement strand
GTGTGTGTGTGTGTGTGTGTGTGTGTATGTGTGTGTGTGTGTGTGTGGTGGGGGTAATCAGGTCTTGTGATGCCCCTGAAGCCTAATAAGGTCAAGTCTAAACTATCAGCTGAGGATCAGGTGCTTACTAAATATGCAGGAGAATGAAGATTTCTTGCTGGGATGAGGCACTCAGAAGTCTTCTCTTTGCTTGTCTGTAGCTCTCCAGATCACTGCTGTGTTCTTGTTCTTTGCTGGTGCTGCTCTGCAAACAGTTTGATAAACTGTGTARTGATTAACCAAGGCACTTTCTGGAGGAAAGCAARCAAACAAACAAATAAACAAACACARAATAAAAAACAACYAAGYGCAACGAAAAATCCACCAGCCACCACTGACTAAAAGCGTCATGTTTTGCCCTTGTCCATGAACATGTGTATTTCAWACTTTAGTAATAACTGTTAGCCAACACTGTCTGTTTGTTACTAAAAACAAATCATGAACCAATGGATTGATTTTCTTAAATCATTCAGTAAGTAATCATTATATGTACAGTATATCGACACATAATTACTTGGAGTTAATTCAGTACAAGGTGGCCACCACTGCTAATCGATTTTATCCTACTCAAAAAATGCTTCTAAATCAGTCAGTTTTAMAGAAACTGAGCTGYGAAAGYAGCAACTCTRGGTGTCATTTTGCAATATCACCTATAATTACACGTAATATTATTTTCGTGGTCTAAACAAAACAGATAAAACTCATCATTTCTGAACATAAAATGATTTTAGTTTAAAACTTTTGTCATAAAAGGCAGCAGATGATTTGGGATCCTTCAAAGAACACCAGAGCATTCATTTTAGTCTCAGTTTTCAAACTTTAATTGTTGGATATTATTGAAGTTTTCTTTATTGCTGACACATGGTTGCCCTCCTATTCAGCCGATGACTACTAGATGCTATAAGCTAAATAAAATGCCAACCTGATGCAAATTTTGTGATGTGATTACATGTGATGACTTTAATTGAACACATTCATTTGTATGTCCACACAGCATGTAGCTGACTTCCCATTTAATAACTCCAACCATGAATAATCATAGTTAATCATATGCGAGTAATTAAGGTAAAAGCCTGATCAAATAATGGCTTAATGTCAGTCAAATATGGTGGCATGTAATTGAAAATGTCCCTTTTCTCTTGCACTCTCCAACCCCTGTAACATGAATCCGTTTAAAAACAGATCGGGTTTCCTGACTGCAACGGGGGAGTAGATGATGCTTAATCAACTAATTGATACAACAAAGACCTTTTCAATATGCCTGTTCAGTATCATCTGCTCCTTCTCATGTTTACAGTTAAATTATTCAAAAGCTAAAGCTTTAATTGTTTTGCATTCAGAGTAGCCATGACTCAGCATTTCAGCTGCTGAGGAAAATATCAAACGGTGAAGGTTAAAGGTGAAACAATTCACCACCGCAGCATTGTTAATGTTCCTCACATTTTCTCCTTTAACACAAGCTGGCAACTTCTCTCAAACGTAACATTTTATATAAAAAGACGTGAAGTCTCTGTCATATTGATCGGCTATAGCATTATGTGCTATTACTTGTCAGCCTCTTTGGATCAAAGGTAATTATTCATAATTCATCTCCTGTACAAAAGCAACAAAGAGCAGAATACGATTTTATGGATTATCATTTTTCATGAGCAGTATGACACAATGACACAATTACCTTAAAGCTTATTTTCGGGGTGGGTAGAAGAGGATTCGGTGTCAGAAAAATAAGGCGGATAATGTGCTTTCTTGCATTTAACATTGACTAACTTAGAGGCTCAAAGCGTTAACCATTTCCTGCTTCCTTCTGTTAACCTGCACTGAATGGGAGGGGCCCTGTCTGCTCTTTAATGGCCTCCAGATGAACCGAGTAACATGTTAGGCGGCAGGCATTCAAAAGTAAGTAAGTAAGTAAGCAAGTAAGCAAGCAAGTAAGCAAGTAAGTAAGCAAGCAAAAGTTTATTTATACACTGTAGCACCTTTCACAGACATAGAGGGTCACAAAGTGCTTTACAAAGGTGCAAAATTATACAGAAGAAATAAAACAATAAAACAGCAACAACATCACAAAACAAAAAGAAAGTTTAATGTTTGTTCTTAAAAGCAACCACGGAATCAAGTACAGGTACTGAGAGCGGAAGATCATTCCAGAGCCTTGGAGCAACGGTCTGGAAGGAGCGATCACCTCTAGACTTAAAATGAGTGAAGGGGACCATTAGAAGTTTCTGATCTGATGATCTCAGCCCTCAAGAGGGTAAATACGGACACATCAGGGCTTTAATGTATAAGGGAGAATGACCATGGAGAGCTTTAAACGTTAGCACCAGGATTTTAAACTTAACACGAAAAACCACTTGGAGCCAATGGAGTGATTTTAGAATCGGGGTAATATGAACCTTTCTGTTGCTGCATTATGGACTAGCTGCAAATGAGACAACTCCTTTTTATTAAGACAGGAAAAAAAGGCCATTACAATAGTCTTGATGTGAGGACACAAAAGCATGAAGGATCAACTCTAAATCATCTTTGGAAACAACTCTTCTAAGTTTGGAAATATTTCTAAGCTGAAAGAAACAGACTGTAGTGACGTTCTGATGCATCTCAGTAATCCAGGTAAAAAATCAAAAAGAAAAAAATTGTGTAGGCCTTCTGGACGGGTTCTTCTCTAATGAAACGTTTCGTCTCTCCTCCAAGAGACTTCTTCAGTCTGAGAGTTTCAGGCAAAATTCAGACTTTTAAGCCCTGCCTCCATGTGACTGATACTCACATCACATGGCTATCGTTGACACTTAATTAACACTTATTGTTAACAGGGGGTGGAGTGATACTGGCAATAGCCGCGCTGTAGGAGGGGGACAACTGAAAACGGAGGCCTCCACCTCTGTTTAATGACGGACGGTCTTTCTTCACAAAAATGGCTTCTTTTACTCCTCTCTCAAACCAACGTTCCTCTCTATCAAGAATGAGAACATCCTCATCTCTGAAAGAGTGACCGCTGGCCTGTAAATGAGTGAAAACTGCAGAGTTCTGGCCATTAGATGTAGCTCGTCTGTGTTGGGACATTCTTTTGAACAGTGGCTGCTTTGTTTCCCCGATGTATAACTGGTCGCAGTCCTCCTGGCACTTAACAGCATATACAACATTGCTCTGTTTGTGCCGGGGCACCGGATCTTTGGGGTGAACCAGCCTTTGCTGTAATGTGTTTTGGGGTTTGAAAGCCACTGGGACATCATGTTTAGAAAATAAATGTCTCAGTTTCTCCGAAACACCCGCAACATACGGAATAACCACTGGTTTGGGTCTGTTTGTAGTGAGTTGCGTAGAATAGTGTTCAGGTGACATCCCTGTGTCAAAAATCACACAAAGATGTCTAAGGTTTGATTTAGCAGATGAGCTCAGGTCACCCAAATACTGGTAAATTCTTGGAACAACTACATCATTAGCAACCACCAGTAGCTGAGTCTTATCAGAGTTTAACTGCAAAGAATTAGCGCCAAGCCAATGTTTAATTTTAACAAGGCAGTTCTTTAAAGAGTCCAGTTTGTGAATCTCAGTGGACTTAAAGGAGCAATACAGCTGGATACCATCTGCAAAAAGATGATGAGAAACATCATCAAACTCCTGAAAAATATAACCGAGTGGAAGGACGTATTACAAAAATAGAATAGGTCCCAACACAGAACCCTTGGGCACTCCACACAACAAATCAGAGGAGTCACAGAGGAAGTGGTGAACCGAGACACTAAAACTCCTAACAGGATTCAAATGGTTTTTAAAGGAAAGCAAAAAATTGCTTTAATTTGTTTTCCAAAACTATACAAGGATTAATTTTATCAGGAAGTGATGGAGATAGGGGGTGGGGCTCAAACTGAAATGCACATTGAATGCAAAAGTGTAAAAGTGCTCATACGACCCGTTAGCCCTCTGAGTATGCGTTGGGAATGACTCTCAGTTACCGCTTCACAAATTTATAGCTTAATATTTAAAAAGAACTGAGCTGCAACAGCTTGCCAACTTTAGGAAAGACAAAAAAGCTCAAATGTAAATTTTACAAACTGTGAGCTACGGTAGTAGCTGAGAGTCAACCTTTTTACACACTTCAAGGTTTAACAAATAACACAAAACCTTTAAAATTCGGCAATAAAACATACATATACATACATGTAACAAATACAGAGAGAAAAACACAACAACCAATAAAATAATAAAGCATTAACTACAACATATAATTTCCATTAAAATATAATGTAAAACAAAACTCATGTTCGAAAAGGGAACAGGAAGAAGCAGTAGCGTATCCAGTCCTGTTACTAAGTCTTCTTACAAATTGTTAAACCAGTTACAATTTACTCTGTCATCTGTAAATCAGAACTTAATAAACATTAACACACAATTTCGAATTAGCATAGCATAATTCTTTCAATGTATGCTAYTTTTGTCATTTTTTCACAGAATAGATATAAGAAAAACTTAGAATCACATGATCATGAAGGGAGGCATTCTTGTTCTACGATAAAAACATGCAACTACAACCTTGTTGCATCTTCTATAGCTTTTATGATAACCAATTTTTTTAAGCAAAGAACTTCATCAATAAAATAAGAAGGTTTACCATTCCTTGAAGGTCTATCATTATTTGTTGGAAAAACACTCTTTTTTGTCCAAATCATAAAACTAAAAACAATATTGCCCTATAGCAGGGGCCACTGAAAATATTTATCTTTTATCATTCAAGTTCACACCTTTCAATAAACAGGAAAAAGTTCAGATGCTCAAGATGGAGTCTGACATTCTTTCAGGTGATGTCTTTGCGCTGTGTTTTGTTGCAACACGCTTTATCATTCTCGAAAACACAACTTTTCCATGACTTATCACACTTTCTGATGACGGAAAACATGTTTCAGTGGCTCATTTCAATAAACAGAATGTTCACATAAAACTGAATCTGTCAAATCAATTTATTGAATTGTGTTGTTTCTTTAAAAAAACAGAGCACTGTAATTGTTATTAACTGGTGCACTAGTACAAAAGAAAAACACGTACTGCATTTAAACATTTCTGCTTTAAAGTCCTGCTAATTCTCTATCTGACTGTAACAACACATTTTACATTAGCTGCAAAACAACCTGCTTTTATGCTAATTTGAAAATGACTTTCTTTAAGTGTGATGTCTTAAAACACTAGTGTTTAAAACAACACAGACAGCCACAAAGTGCTTTAACGTGCAGCACAGGTTGTGTCTCAGTTATAAGGTCAGCATAAATGATGTGAAGCAAGTCCAGAGGAAGATGTTTAATTTGTTGAAAAAAAAAGATTCTGAAAGAAACCTAACACAGAAAGCTTGAAATAGCAAAGGTTGTGTCTGTTCCCATTCTTTATCTGACTGACAACTTTGATGAAAAGATACTAATTGCATGCAGAAAAAAAGTGGCTCCAATTATTCCCCTACAGTATAATGGCACAGATGCACCCATTTTCAGAGAGAGAGGTTGCAGCTTGAGATGGAGTTTTCTTAATCAAGTCTGAGCTGAAGGTTTTTTGTCCCTTCATGTTTACACTTTGGCATCAACACACAACAAGGCAGCATAATTAAAAAGAGGTTATTTAATCGCAACTTGTCAGGCATTTAAAATATATATATACATATATGAGATAATAAAGAGACTGCTAAATTGAAGAGGTCAGCAACCTCAAGTTCTCAAAGCAAATAAGATTGTTTATCTTATCTGCCTTTTGAAAATCCATTCTGCAGCTCAACAAAAAGTGAGATTGTCCCAGTTTTGGACTTGTCTGTAGTCTGAGGCACGCTGCGGTGGTAAAAACTAAAACGTTTCCCCGGTAAAGCTGGGGTTCTCGTCAAGCTCAGGTAGAATATGACTCACAATCCCAGATGAGTCATGTGGTGAGCTGAAGTCACTGATTTTCATGATAAACTCCAATTGTCATTCAGATACAGGAAGGGTACAGTCTAAACACAGTTGGAGTTCCTCTTTTTGCTTTACTTTTCAACTATTTGGGGGAGGTGCTCTGAGACTGACTTACCTCGGTGAAATCTACGCTTTAACTACATGAAATGCAGTCAGGAGAATGGGCTTGAAGGGAAGTGGAAGCTTTAAGAAAACAGAAAATAATTTGCTGTGAACGCAGCCCAACTGCCCGAGGCCAACACAGTGACTAATACATTAAACTGTGATTAAACAAGCCCTATATTTAACATGTAAACTGATCCATGTTTTACAAGAAAAGAGGAAAAACAGCTCAAACTCTGTGCCATGAAAATTTTATTACTTGTGGCTGCCCTAGAAAATTATTTCTCTTAAAACTGTTTTCAGTATTTTACCAAGAACTTGTGTAAATCTTTCACTTGTGTTTTTAGAACAATGCTGTTTACGGCGAGGAAAAAGAGTTACATTAACTCTGCATTTCTCACTGTGGGCATAACCCCCCGAAGAGTTGTTTTTAAGGCGAATCAGTTCCCACATTTACAGGACATCACACGTAGTGCTGCAAATAGAATAAATACGTCTTCTTGTTAAAACCCTTCGCCAAAAGTTATCATATTTACAAGCAGACACATTGGAATTTAAACTTAAAAAAAAATATTCGATGAGCATCTAGAACTGGTTAGCAGTTCWAGTCAACCCAGTTCAAGATGGCCACCCCCTCCACCTGACTGTAGCAAACACAAATGTCTATAATTCAGCTGATTTTAAAGATATTGAGCTAAAATTTGGTGTGGTAGTAGCTGAGCATCATCCTCAACACATACTCTGAATTCTGCACTAGATTTTTGCTTAAAACATTGGCATTAACTGTTGATCAGCACTGTCTGTCTGATCACAACATGTGGCTCTAACATGGAAGGCTGGATGGACAAGTCTTCTGTTGTTGACATATTTTAATTGATATGTACAAAAATAAAATTCTGTGCTGCTATATAGTCATAAATCCCTCTATCAAACACTAATTGACCACTCTGAAAGCTGGAGGAGGRGCGAAGTGTGAAGTGCCTTGTTWGCATTGAAAGAGACAGCCTCAAAATGAGTTGTTCTGAGACACAACTCAGGAAAGGAGTAAAAAAAAACTTGTGAAGCTACAATAAGAAGGAATTCAGACCAAAGCATTGCAGTATCATTTTATATAGACTCCAACTGAATGAAATAAATGTAAAATAAAGAGGAATTTAAAACGTACCTCTCCTTTAAGAAATAGAGTCAACMCAATTAGCCACAGGAAAACAACCTAAAAGTAAACAAAAAGGACTGCAACTTCACCAAATGTACAGATACTGAAGTAGTAGTTGACAGTCATCCCCCCAAAATACTCAGAACAATAATGCATCTCATAATATGTCATCATATCACAAACTCGTAGCTTCATTTGTAGATGTTTATAACTGTCCCTTTTTCATCAGAAGATGATTTTCTTTAAAAACTCAGTGGTGGGTGATAATCCTTCATTTAATGAATGGTAGGCCTTTAATCTTCACAGGATTTTCAAGAAACTTTAAACACTCGTTCCATTTGAGTTTGTGTCTCAAAGAAAGACACAACGTCAGTGTCATGTTCCCACGTGCACAGGCACAAAGGTCATCAGATCATTGCGTTGGGATTACACTCATTTATTGATGTTTGCTGCTAACGACGTGCACATGTGGCATGAATATATACAGTGTTACCTCCACATCTGAAGGAGCTCATTCCTTTTGTGTTTTCAGGTCAGTGGCTTTCATCAGATGTAATGGTGCGGCTGGTTGTGAATTATGAATGAAGAACCACTTTGAGGACGAAGAGGGTGATGCAGATTATTCATCCTTGATTCCTTCGATGCGACGCTGTTGGCTGAAGGGATTCACACCAGACTGATGAGGAGGACTGTGTTACTCAGCGGTGTAACGTAAGTAGATTAAAAGCTGCAGCCAGTGTTTGGTTTTACTTTACCTTACAGTGTGGAACAGAGGGTTCCCAACATTTTGGAACCAATGTGCACAAAACTGGAAGTCTCTAGTTGTAAAGTTAGAGACAACTTTACATGTTTAAAGTTGTTGTGCAGGGAYTGTCCTGTAGCTGCTGAATCACACACGTTTTTCTGTCTTTGTGTTTTATTGTGTAATAATAATTCTTTGGAATTCAGCTTTCAAGTTTTCCTTTTCTTTATGTTTGTACAGTTTTGTCCAGTCTAATTTATCGATGTTGTCCATAGAAATGCATTTTGTCTTTTTGTGCCACTTTTAGTTTTCAGCCTTTTACTACCCGTTTGCTATTTTTAGTGAGCATTTTGCTAAGGTTTAGCTAATGTTTTGCTAAGGTTTAGCTAATGTTTTTCTACACTTAGATAGCATTTTGCTGTTTTTATCTTTTAGCTAGCACTGATACTTTTAGCTTTTAGCCTGCCTTTAGCTACATTTTGTTTTTAGCCAAATGGATACTTTTGATTTTTGCAGTGTTTTGCTTTTTTAACTTTTCACCTTCTTCAGCACATTTCAGCAGTCATTCAGCACTTGCAGAAAATGCAATTTCTCTAGCTCGCTTTTCATTTATATATTATCTGGAAGTCTTGAATAAAATTACAAAAAACAAAAGTGACTCCAGWGCCCACCTGGACCCTCAGTCAGGCGGCTAAAGATTTGAAATTGAAGAGGAAGTGAGTTCAGTGTGCCAAACACTGAACATGAACATAACTTTGTTTGTTTGCTAAATGCAACTTATTTAACAGGAAAATAAATGTTTTTCATGTATTTTGAGAAGCGGGCTGTGTATACCAGCTCACTCCGAGGGCTAAACGTCTAGAGAGAGGCAGAGGAGAATGACTGCTGCCAATCATAAGGTCTTTCGGCTGCTGATGACTACAAGGGAACAGGTCAAGTTATGAATGATTCATTTAAACACTGAATCAAATCAGGGCTTTGCTGATCTTAAAGCTCTAAATGGGTGGAATAAAGAATTTTTTGTACAAAAGCTCCACTGGAGAAATGGTTGGTTTCTTTAAGTCTCACTCAACATGATACTGCACTTTTTTCCCCCTCTTTGTTCCTCACTTGGTTGGTATAAATCAGCTTCTTAGACTTTTTTTTTTAACCTCACTACTGTTTTTCTCCATCTGTCCCAGTTTTCAAACTCACAGGTAGTTAATGACTTTACCTGGGAGTAACCAACTGCACTGAACCTGGCCAGGAAACACTGATGTGGTTGARGTTCAGCTTTAAAAAGATCTCACATCATTTCCGGTCTGATGTCTGAGGAGAAAGCAGAGAGAGAGAGAAGAAGAAGAAGAAGAACAACAACAACAGGATGAACACAAAAAAGACAAGGAAACAAAAAAAAAAAGGGTGGGATGAAGAAGAAAGGGTGTTGGGACCGAGGGGAAGGGTGAAAACTGGGAGAACAGAAAAGGGCAAAAAGGTGGGACGAGGAGGGGCGGGGGGAGGCTGCTGAGAGGGATCTGACGCTGGCATAAAAGTAAATTCAAATACATTATTCATGGATCTCTATGTCAAAATATCATTTACGTGTGCTGTGTTGACTCATGGCTCGTAAAATGAGAAGGACATGAAAAGAAAGAAAGGATGGAGGAAATAAACAACTCAGGAGGCTTCTCTATTCTTGGCCTGAAAATAAAAAAAGCCTGRTGTATTCTCCCTTGACTTATTAGGCATCAATTATTTATTGTAGCCCCTGTTTACTATTCTTCATCCATGAAATAAGCAAGCAGCGTCGTCAGAGAAAGGCTTGAGTCCATCTTTAAAGTTTGCCTTTTTAAAATGAACTCCATCTGTTTCAAGGGCATAACATTGTTGCAGAAATATTGTGAGGAAAAAAGAAAAATAATTACATCCCCTGTAATGACCCTAAAACTTAGCACTCATGCTAAACGTTTTGGCAGTTTTTAAGCTATTTAAAGGTGACTCGCCTCAACTATATAGTTTCCTGCTTAAAGTCTGGGCAAAGAAAACCAGGTGTTGGTGGATTTTATTTTCTATTATAATGTTTAAATATTTTTTAAACGAATGCTGCAGCTACTGTAACAACGTCAAGGCTTTTATTTCTCTGTTTGGAGCCACGCACAAGTAACAGTGACACCACAGCAGCCCCTACAGGTGCACAGCTGCAGCACGGACACAACAGTCATGTTTAATTACAGTAAGAGTGGTTCCAAACTGCAGGCTCATTGTGAGATAAATCTAAAAGGTCATGAGACGATTAACAGGACAGGAAAGTGGTTAAAACCTGTGCACAAAATGATCCCGGGCTTTATCTGTGTAGCACAAAGACAATTTTTACATCTAAACAATTTATAAAATTATTAAATGACGGACTTTATGAATGACTCATAACAATACACAGTAGGGAGCAATAGTTTTATACCCCTCCTACTTTCTTAACCTTTTGCTTTTAATGAGCCTGACCTTTTAAAGTGGTCTTGATCAATAGTGCTGTAAGCTRGTTGAAGGTCTTTCAGAGTTTTTCTTTAGATTTTGCTGCTTTTTATTCAGTTTTAGCCCAGCAGCTGACAGCATTTTGTGTGGTGTGTCTTTGGAAAAAATGAGAAGTGGATAACTGCTGGGTATAAATAAGAAATGAAAACTCAAAAACGTCAAAGGATTTACCTTGTTGGTGCTAAAATCTGTTTTTCTGTCTGAACTAGTTTCATAGATTGAAAGACAAAAAGGGACTGAGCTGTCTTTGAGAACATAAACCTTTACTGGACTAAATAACCCCTCATTCTCTTGTTTAAAACTGAGGCCAGCCAGAATCTTTCGCTTCCAGAGACCAACAATGTGAGGCTTTAAATCCCGCCTACTTACTTAGTTACATGATATTTTTATGCATGAGAGAACTAATTACAGCTAACAATATWAAAAAAAAAACAATATCAGAACTAGGCCTGCACAATATATCACARATTTAAATATMAATATCACAAAGGACTGCTTGGACTGCAATAAATCATACACCATTTTATTTCAAGTATCATTCATTCATGTTCTGCATGCTAATTTATAATTACAAGTGAAATTACTTTATTCCACCCATTTATTCCACTCTCTTTTGTGTAAGGCTCATATTTTTTTTACCTTTAAACATCCAGTTATATTTTGTTAAGAGAGAAAGATCTTATAATCTTGAAGGACTTGAGATGTTTATGAAAGCTAAAATTCAAACAAACTTGAAGGACTAATGTATTTCTGTTCAAGGAATAAGATTGTGGAATAATCTGGAAAGTGATAATAAAAATGC